>NW_015549698.1:1158208-1168272 GCF_001515605.1 Sinocyclocheilus anshuiensis | reverse complement strand
CAACACGGGCTGTTTCGTACAGCAACCGACAGGGCGGTCTACGATCACGTCGCATGTCTCAACTCACCCGCCATCTCCTCCTCTGGAGCCAAACGCGGCTCATGTCGCTGCGCGCCGTCCACATTCCGGGGGAGCTCAATCATGCGGCCGACATGTTCTCACGACAGCTCACTTTCTCCGGAGAATGGCGACTCCATCCCCAGACAGTCCAGCTGATCTGAAGTCAATTCGGGGAGGCTCAGGTAGACCTGTTTGCTTCCCACGAGTCCTCCCACTGCCAGCTGTATTACTCCCTGACCGATCACTCAGGCTAGAGCTCCCTCGACGAGGCAAGCCTATGCTCTGAAGTGGAGTCTGTTAGTGAACTGGTGTTCTTCTCGCTGAGAAGACCCCCGAAGATGCACGATTGGAGTAGTGCTTTCTTTCCTGCAAGAAAGGTTGGAGCGTAGGCTGTCACCCTCCATCTTGAAAGTGTATGTGGCTGCTATCCCAGCACATCACGATGCAGTGGACGGCCGGTCCCTGGGAAAGCACGATCTCATCATCACGTTCCTGAGGGGTGCCAGAAGGTTAAATGCTGGTTAAATCTCTGCTGGCAGCCATTCCTCCCTACTCCTAGGTGCCTCAGAGACCCATTCCATTTAGTACTGTCCCAGGCCTGGGTCAGTTCATGTCATTGTCTCCACATGATACCTCCCAACGGGCAGGATGTGGTCTCCATAGCGCCCTTCTCCGGAAGGCTTGCGTCCCCTTCGTTACTGCTTAGCTGTAAACAACAAAACAGGAAAGGCGTGAAGCACCTTTCATGATGATCGAAATCCCTTCTCTTACACCGTGTCTACACCGGACGCGAGCGGTGCGACGCGACAAAATACAATAGAACCTATTATGCTGTCTACAATAGATGCGGCGCAGCATGACAAATTCCCGACAGTAAACTGCTGCTGCGTTGTATTTATGATGTACTGACACAAATTTCAAATGATTTTCAATGGTCGCTTTGTAGACCGTCCAGTGTAGACAGACTTTAGCTGTTGCAGCGCAGACACGACACGACAACTGTCACGTCCGGTGTAGACACGGTGTTAAGAAAAGATTTTCTGTCATAGGAACAGCGGCTTGGCTATCTCCAGCTTTTGGTCCCTGCGGGTGCCAAGGTCAGCGAATTTACGCTGGGGCGTTGGGAAGATTACGACCTTTGCGTAGCATTTGTCTGACACGTGGCTGCTTGTCAACATTTGCAGAACTACAGGGTTGTGATGGGGTTCAGGTTGTGGCACTTTCCATGGATCCCCCATGTCATCACGACATAACTTGTAGTGACCAACAGATAGGGAACGTCTCAGTTTACGTTATGTCCCCATGCCACAACCTCGAACCATCGCTGGTTGCCAGGGACAAGTTTTCAGAGTGGATGCACCTGTCGCCTATTTATGCCTGTATGCACGGGGAGTGGCTCAGGTATGCAAAATCCACTAGCCAAATTTCATTGGCGTTTTCTCTTAAAGTCCGAGAGGATTGGGGCTCCCAAGTGAACCCCCTATGTTGTCACGACATAATGAGGGTTACGTACGTAACAAAGACTTTTTTTGGAAGTTATTTATAGTTGATTTGCTTGTTAGCCAGTAGAATAGCTTTGGATGTTTATTTCACTGTCGTTATTCCTGTATAATTCATTGTTTTTTTGGACCGCACCATTGGACAGCACACCCACAAACCATTCACAGACCATCTGATGCATACTGCATAGAAAATGACTAGAGCTCAACATTTACTAATACATTTGGGTGGCGTGTATTTCTTAGCCAGAGTAAGCTGCAGAGTGGACCTGACTTCACGGAAATAATCAAACGTGAGGCTACATGAGACTCACGCTGCTTACTGTAAATCATTTAAGGCGTATTAAAGAGCTTGTGTGCACTGTAGGTTTGGTGAGAGAGAAGAGATAGGAGAGTTTCATGCTAAGCCAAGTACAGTAGTTCCATCCACAAAACACTTGTAAGTAAAAAATACTGAAGCTTTAAGATAAAGCAAAGAAAATACATGTAAAATTTGCCTATTGTATGGTTTATGGTAAACTGCAAAAATGAGTTTAAAAATCCTTTACTTGAATTTTTTGAAAATGGAAAAATTTACTTGATAAGCAAAACTGCATATAAAAGTTATATTTGTTTTCAAATTTTGTATGTAATATATAATATAATATAATAAATGTAATATAATATAAAATAATAATATATTTTGTCTTTTAACACTGGCAGATAGAAAAATCTGCCCATGCAGTAAGACAATACATGGATATTGAAAGGTGGATAATATTTTATAAAATCAAAAAAAATTCAATTCCTTATTATTATTGTTATTATTATTATTACATTAGTTGCCTAAGACACCCACATTGCTGAGATAAACCTACATTAAATAGTAATCAATTATACTAATAACGTCATGTGATATGGTTCTCAGCTTCGTGTGACTTCCTCAAAAAGCAAAACTGAAAATGCGTAATAAATACTTACACTATTGTGTTTTAGATTTCGACAGACAGAGATGGAGATATTTTTTTGCAATTTTATTTCACACAGAGATGCAAAGGATAGGTTATAGTTACCAACATTTAATATTTATGTAACATAGAAGAGAATATTTAACACATGCTTAAGGAGTGTATTTACCATAAGTGAACAAGAAGTCAGAGATCTGCATTTAAGAATCAAGTTTTTTTTTTAGCAATACAATGGCCCAATGCACATAGTTAAAAATCCAGAAATACTTGATTTTTGAAGGTCAAGCCATTGCAGAAATGATCTGTGAATAGTCTATATCCACCAACAGTCTTCATCTCGCCTGGTAAAGCTGGAGTTCAACATCAAAAGCTTTGCTGCAAAACACAAAAACACATAAGAGCACATCCACACTGATTTAACTTTGTAAATGTGAAATGTATTTCAGTCTGTAGTTATGAATGCTCTTAAATGAAGAACATTGCCTTATGTTAGAAATAATTTGAACATCTGAATCTGAAAGTGTAAAAGAAACAAAATGTGAAAATCCAGTAATAACTATCAGAATATATTCAGAGACCTATACATATGAAACAAGCTAAATATGCATGCAGATCTGCATTTTAAATGCACATTTCATTGATTTTATTTTCAGTATTATACAAAACAATAAATAAACACAAATATGGCAGAAGGCTGATAAAACTGTTGTAAGCGCCTCCTAGTGGATTATTTTACTTAGACAATGCAATAAAAACTCAACTGTTCAATCAAGATATTATTTTACAGGCCAACCTCACAGACATTGTAAGGGGATGTTATTGTACATTGTAAGTTATGTAGAAAGACATAACAGGGATTTATTTTTAAAAATGTTATAAAACTAATTGTTGCATTTTATGCCTGACATGTGTGCCACATTAATGTAGTATTTACATATACAGTATATGCTGCTATAACGCTTACATTGCAAAGCAATATAACATGACATAGGCCTAATATAGCATCACATAAATTCATTTTGCATATGTTGACATCATAGTTGAATTAATTGAAAGGAGACGCTTTCCTCATCAGGTTTTGCTGTTGTTTATTTGTTTTAGTACTATGTTCACCAATAGTATTTTTTTCCCCCAAAACTATTCAAAATCTGCTATTTGATTTGAAAGACTACTTGTATACTTGTTGAAAAGATTACTTTTGAAAATAATCCCAAAGCCATTAATTAAAACTGTAATGGAACTTTTATATTCACTTATGTACACTGTGTAATTTCATAATGTTCTGTCATCCCTGTCACAGAGTCTTTGTGTTGAACCTTTTAAGCAAGATGACTTCATTCAATGCAGTGATTCAAAAAATGGAAATGACAAAAAGATTCCCATTAGTCCAGTCACTTTGCCAAGACCTACCCTGCAGAAGAAAGGTAGGAACATTCTGCTACACCCCTCTTCAGTGTTTATCAGCATGTTCAACGTGAAGTGTGTAATCAGCATCATAGCATCAACTGAAAATGCAAAAATAATGGTCGTTTTCAAACAGATGTCCATGGGCCTCATTTATAAAATGTTGCGTTAAAACTGTCTTACATTTGTTCTAAGATCATTTCTCAAATGTGTCTAATTGTTTTTATAAATCTGACAATTGGCGTGGATTTTAGTGTACACACTTTAAAGGGGTCATCGGATGCAAAATTCACTTTTACATGTTGTGTGAACTGAAATGTGTGTTGGCAGTGTTTGTACACATCCACCCTATAATGATAAAAATCCACCCAGTGGTTTTATTTAATCCCTATAAATAATATCCCCTTTCTCAAATCAAGCCGTTCTCAGCTTCTTGTCTGTGTGACATCACATGGACCCAGGCCCCTCCCACAATTGTTGATTGACACTGGTGTCTTACCTTAGCTCCGCCCTGAGTGAGCTGTCATCAGTCTTCCATTGATTCACCGCTGGAGCAGATGTAGACAAGAGTGTCTCCTAACAAGCGATTGAGGTGTTTTGTTGTTGGATGTAATAATAATGAACATAGCAGTCGTCATTTACTCCCGACATCTGAGCTGCTGAACTCGCAGTGGATTACTTTAGCTTTTGAAGGGAATGCTCCCCCGATCTACCTAAATGCGTCTATGTTCGCGCGAATCATTCGCGATCCAGCTTCACCTCCAGAAGAAGTGAGTATAAGGTTTTTTTTATGAATCTTTGCAAATCGCCTTTTCTAATAATGTGCTACTTAGCAAGTTTCGCGGCTAAAGTAAACTACTGCTCATCACCCCACAGAAGAGAGCAGAGCTCATTAGCATTTAAAGGAACATGCAACAAAACAGGTTGCTCTGAAAAGAGCTGATTTTGACAGGGTAAAAAGGGTGTTGTTTTACACTACCATTGAGAAATTTTAACCAAAGCATGTTATAGACTTTTCATTAACCCTCTAAGCACCAAAGTCGCAAAATTGCGACAAGACGTCATACTTAATAAAATAGACTGTACTTCCTAATATGGTGTAATATCTCATTTGTATTCCCTACCACTAGATGGCAGACATGTAGTACTTCGATTCTAGACCAAAATTACGTCATGTTCCTATTCAAAGTGTTCGATAGCTCACTTGCTCTGCTATTTCCTCGTGTCATTGATGCGGAAGCAGTTCAGTTCATAGCGTGCAAGTAAATTGTGAGATTTGTGAGAGAAAATCGCCAAATGGCTAATAGAAAGTTGTACCGTGAGGATGTCTTGCAAATGTTATTCGCTGATTCTGACTCTGATGGGGAATATTTGGCTTTTGGAAATGACGATCGGTCGTCTTATAATCGCGCTTCTTTGCAGCGCAATGGTGCCGCCGTGCAAGGCGAGAGTGTTCACGAAGCACAAACAAGTGATCATTTTGACCCTTTGCCCAACGGGGATGGGGGTGGCAGGGGTGAACGTGGTTGTAGTGTCCATAGGAGAGCTGTTGCTAGAGGTAGAGGCAGCAGGGAGAAATAGGGCTGGAAGTAGCACTAGCTGCCCCAAAGAGGTGGGAGTGGCCGCGGTACACGTGGCCGTGCTGTGCGTGGGAGAGCTGGGAGACGTGGTAGAGGCAGCAGGGGTGATCTGGATCTAAATAGGGCTGGAAATAGCGATGACAATGGTGGCTGGGTTTATTTGAGAAATGAAGAAGTGTATCAGGACTGGATCAAATGCTTTGATGAGCTGTTGGTAATTTAGTACTTTCTCCTGTTTTATTGTTGGTTTCCTCTTTTCTGATCATTTGGAATGAGGATAAAAAGAAAAAAACAACAACAAAAAACATGCAAATAAGTTCAAACATCAATTCAATATCTACTATTTCCTGAATATTATGAAATTCAAGATGGCCGCCCCTGATGACGTCATAATATGCAAATTAGATGAGTATATTTACACCCCACATAAACTTTCGTTCATGCCCAACATTTTTCTAATTTACATTAGATCTCTATCTTTAAGCCCTTTCAAGCCACAAGCTTTTGAAATCTTGATGTCAAAATCCAGCATTTTTCCAAAAATCCCTGGCGCCTAAAGGGTTAAGACCCTAAAGAATCATATCAACTTGTGGAAAATGGGCATCCGATGACCCCTTTAAGATCAAATCTGTGCCTATGCGTGTTTTATAAATGAGGCCCCTGAACACTTGCTCCTTCAGACTCACTCTGTTGGTTGAGTCAGCTGTGCTGCCAGAGCAATGTCCACTTTTAAGGAAATCAACCCACTAACTGCTTATTTATAATTAGCTCTACATATTTAGGATTGACATGAGAAGGTATTTTAACAAAACAAAAAAAAGTTCACACTTCACCTTTAACAGGCTGTGTTTTAAAGCTTGTGTGTCCTTATGTCCTCACCTAAATTTTGAGTGGGCGTTTGTTCCCCCCTCAGATCTTGCCAAGGGCCAAAGTCTGGACAACATATCCATCACAAAACATGAAGATGATGACGATGAGGTGCATGATTATGAATATATCGATGAAGATCAGCTTGACAGCATAAGGAGGACATAACATTAACATTAACACAGGCAAAGGAAAACCAATATAAGTATACTATGAAGTTCACTATGGCTGTGTTCCAAAACCGCTTACTTTAATTTCACATGATGAGACTGACATGGCCAAAGTCTATTTAATAATGACTGTAAGTCTGATGGAATGCAAATAATTTATTAGGTCCTTATTAGTCCTGTAGGAGAGCAGATATGACATGTCAGTCTTCACAGAAGTGAAGTGAAAAATTCAGATATTGTATATTAAATTCCATACAATATCATGAATATGTTTTGAAAAATCACATAGAACCCATTCAGGCTGTAGATGAGAGATATTAATAAATCATACAGAAAACATACTTTTTAAAAGGAGGTTCTAGTGTCTGGATCACAACCTGCTCTTACTCACAAAGCGTCCAGTGCTGCCGCATGTCCGAGCGAATGCACGCCACTGTACAGATGCCAAAAGCTTCACTTAGCGGCTGTTTACCGATGCATCCAAGGCTGTGTTGTTTTAACCTGCTGTCACACTGGTGTGCAAGCCGAATAGTGTTACTGTATTACAATTGTCCTTGTTATAGTGTAGTTATACATTTAAGTACTAAGGAATATTAATTAACTATATGTACTTACTATATGGTTTGAGTTGGGATTAGGGTTACTTGCATGTAAATATGCATAATTAATTGTTATTATAACAGTAAGTACATGTAACAAGGACACCTTAAAATAAAGTGTTATCCACCACCCTGTCAACATGGCTTATGACAGGAATTAAAATTGAATTCAAAATGTATTGGAATTGGACAAAAATGCAACAATGACAACAAGGATGCGGCTATATTTGGTGAGGATGGCTTGTGGATCATGCACTCTCCAAAAAATGTCCAAAAAGCTATCACTGGGGTGACGCTTTTATACCCTATTTATTTAATGGCTCGTTTTAGTACCCAAGGTATAGATATTAGTACCATTTAAAAGGGTACTGCCACAGTGACAGCTGCTTTCAAGTAATGATGCCAGAGGAATCACTCTTTTTTTGTAAACAAGTATATATAAAGGCAGTTTTTTGTACAGTCTGGCTATATATAGAATTGAAAGTGGGTGTATTTTTTATATTATTTTGTGAAGAAAGAAACATCAATTTTATTTTTTATTTTGTCTGGTTTACTTTGAATAAATGAGATGGAAAGGATCCATGTTTGATTTTTTCTTCTGTTTTTATTTTGTTTGGATAAGATACAAATTATATACGTTTACACTGGCTGTCATGGTAACACGTCGGGGATGCAGCAGTGTTGTGGACACCGCAAACGTCTGCAGATCAGTAAGGTGTTCACTGTAAACAGCTCTTATTTACTAGAAACAGGTTTATTCTACCCAGTTTTTATATTTATTAGAGATTGTTAACAGTTGGTGGTCATCTGGGTCAGGATTACCATCAGACTGGTACCAGGGAACTTGGGGTCAAGAATGAGGTCGTGAAGAAGGCCTTGACCTTTCTCCCGAGCCTGAGGTGAACACATAGCACTCCGCCAGAGATTCACAAGGGAGCCACCTGTTTTCAAATAAATACATACATACAAAAAATTGAAACAAAATCTAAATAACCTGGACTGAGACTGTGTGTTTTCATTTATATTGGTTAATATTGCAAATAGTCACTTGACAATTTTTTTAAATTTGCCTGGTAATCACTCTACAATTGTGCAACGATTTTAATTTGTAATAGTTGTGCTCTACTACAAGCAAACCAAGAAGCTCTTTGTGCAACAATGAAATCATGTGAAATTATTTCCCACCAAAATTGTACATTGCACGATCTACTCTGATCACGGTTCACTTTTTTATTCATCCATCAATGTACTGAGCCACAAATGCATGTAGCATGGTACAAAAGTCTAAGAATTTAAACATTTAAATCAACATCGTTGTAGAGACGGTCAGATTTTATTATTCCTGTGAAGCTCTTTGGAACATCTAAAATCATGCTCCAGTCCTGCTGTCATTAATGGGATAGTTAACCGAAAATAAACATTCTGTTATCATTTACTCACATATACTGTATGTCATTCCGTGTTCATTGTATGAACAAAAACACAGAATGAAAAGGTGAGTGAACAATGACAGGTGTTTTGGGTCCCATTAAAGCAGAGGATTACAGCACTAAAGCAGTTTCACTAGTGGTCTCAGACTTCTGGACCCATAAGTGTATAACTTTTCTCCCTCCCACCCTTTCCTCTGATATTCTTACCAAGCAGTTGATTGACACTGTTCATCCAGCTGAAGATGTGGAGTGCGTGGTTCTCCTCAGCGCTAAGATTGGCAATGTTGGGAGGTCTATTAGACACCTGCAGCACTCGGCTTGGCAGAGGAGCCATGAACTTCTCAGACCTCTCGATGTTGGCGTGGAAATGAGCAGCTGCTACATATGCTGCCGAGTTGAGCCAGCCCTGTCCAAAGCGCACCTCAGGAGAGGAGTACAGCTTCTGCCTACAGCACACCGTTTTGATTACAACACAAGGCACCTGCCAAACCGAAGCTTGAGGAATATCCACACATATCTGGTTAAAGGAAATGTCATTGAGCAACAGTTAGAATGCTTTATTAAGTGTATATACTGTATGGACCTTTCACTGCAGGCCGAGGAGGCGGTTTGTAGAGACGCCTCTTCTGCTGCCCACAGCAGTCCCAGGATCTTGTCCTTCTTGCTGAAATCTGTGTCGTCAGAGTTACTGATGTGCTGCAAAGACTACAGAGGAACACAGAAAAGAGCAATGGTGAGCAAACAGTCCCTTTGCTTAATTCATAATATGTGACCCTGGAGCACAAAACCAGTCATAAGGGTCAATTTTGTGAAATTGAGATTTATACATCCACTGAAGGCTGAATAAATAAGCTTTCCATTGATGTATGGTTTGTTATGATCGGATAATATTTGGCTGAGATACAACTATTTGAAAATCTGGAATCTGAGGGTGCAAAAAAATCTAAATATTGAGAAAATCATCTTTAAAGTTGTCCAAATGAAGTTCTTAGCAATGCATATTACTAATCAAACAATACGTTTTAAAATATTTACGGTAGAAAATTTCCAAAATATCTTCATGGAACATGATCTTTACTTAATATCCTAATGATTTTTGGCATAAAAGAAAAATCGATAATTTTGACCCATACAATGTTTTTTTTTGGCTATTGCTACAAATATACCCCAGCGACTTAAAGGGATAGTTCACCCAAAAATGAAAGTTCTGTCATTAATTACTCCCCCTCATGTCGTTTCAAACCCGTAAGACCTTCGTTCATCTTCAGAACACAAATTAAGATATTTTTGATGGAATCTGAGAGCTGTCTGACCCTGCATAGACAGCAATACAACTGAAATGTTGTAGTCCAGAAACGTAGCAAGGAGATCTGTAAAATAATCCATGTGACATCTTAATTTGTGTTCTGAAGATGAACGAAGGTCTTACGGGTTTGAAACGACATGAGGGGGAGTAATTAATTACAGCGTTTTCATTTTTGGGTGAACTAACCCTTTAAGATGCTAAG
>NW_015549698.1:1155033-1157523 GCF_001515605.1 Sinocyclocheilus anshuiensis | reverse complement strand
TACAGGTTTGGAACGACATGAGGGTGAGTAATTAATGACAGAATTTTCATTTTTGGATGAACTATCCCTTTAAGACTGGTTTTGTGCTCCAGGGTCACAAATGTGTTTGAACTAGTTTGAAAAAACCTTTTGCACAAAGAACTAAACATGGTCAGTATCACAAATTTGCTGACATCCCATTAGTGACCTAGATATTAGAGACTAGTGAATCTAGTATTCTTCATTTTATGTCATAAATATATTGATTTGTCATTGAACTGCGATATGGTCTGAGACCTTTGGAGCCCAGACACTGTGACTGATTTCCATTTCTTTAAAATTTTTTGTTTTTGGAGTTCACATGTCGACATAGTCTTGTGGTGTCTGTGTACAAATATTCCACATGTGCATGCATGATAATTGCTCTTGCTGCTTGACACTGTATTGTATTTAGTCTGTAGTGTTTGTTACAGAAGCTGTCTTCTTGAGTAAACTCTTGTCACTTTGAAAAAAAAAAGCATCTGCTTAATGAACAAACATAGGGTGAATTCAGTTAATTAGGACATGTTTTCCCAGTCATCTCAATGGTAAAAAGTGTCCCATTTGACCTGAATTCAACCTAAATGTGCATCTATCGACAGTAACTTGAAAAAATGTTTCCCACTTAGTCATGGCATCAGGATATTTGGTGGAACAGTGTGTGAAGCTGGAGCAGTAATCTGGAGCCACCTCTGCTGGAGCCTGGATGTGCAGCTGAATCTCACCCTTCTCAACTACAGCTGTCTGAACTGCTGCCAGGAAGGGAAGCACAGACATGTAGTAGTTCATACCTAGAGAAAAGAAAAGACAGCATGCTTCACTTTACTTCTATCTAGTGGTGCATATATAGAGCTGCACTTGCATGCATACCAGCTCTGAGGAGAGATGCAAACCGCTTCTGAACTTTCCAATCCACAGGTGTTGCTGCTGCCAGGGCTTGGGTCAGTCAGCCCATACGTGCCATTTTTCCCGGACGCGTCCTTGCCAGGATTTGTTTTGGCTTTGTTTTCATGCTTGCTGAAGGTAATGATCGAAAAGTAGCTTGACCGATAACATGCAGGCATTGTACATAATGGACCAATCATGGTGTGTGTGAGAAGGTGGGATCTACGGTCAAAGCGATGCAATTACACGCACATAAGATGTGTGTTTGACTTAAAAGCAGCATGGCTCAGATCAATCAGTGTTTGACATCGAAGTACCTCGAGAGCATTTCGAAAGCATAAGGAACCGTCTGAATGGTAGTTTGATGTCATACACCGATCGGTCTGCACATGCAAACAAAGCCAAAACCTAGATATTTTAGGCAATATAGAAATCCTGGCCAGGACGCGTCCGGGAAAAATGGCACGTATGGTCACCCTATTTTATCAATTCATGAGTTGGTGTTGGAGTAGTGCCAAATGCTGCTGTTTGAGCTACAGGAACTTTTAGGACCTCTTGGCACTAATTTTTTTAAAGTTTAAGCGTGCCATTCAACAACGTCAACAGCTGGAGGATGGAGCCTGGACTTCAGTGTTGGTCTATCTGTCCGTTTTCAATGTTTGTGGAGTTAGCAATATATAAACTGTAAGTATATATGGGAAATGTTTCGTTAGTGACAATTTTAGGTACTTTTGAACCTTTCTAAACAGTGCTACACATATAAAAACTAAATGTTATGGAATAACGCCCAAAAAAGTGTGCTTACTTGTAGAAAAAAGGGTGTTCGGTAGTGATGCTCCTTAAAGTTACACACAGATTTTTCAGATTTTTGAACACATTTGAACACTCAAAATGAAGAGACCTATCTACTCACACCTTGCATGAGATAGGGGGACACAGGAATATTTCCTGATCATAAATGTAGGGGTGTAGTTAAAATCTGTCTCAGCTAATGGACTAAAACATACTGTTTCGGTAGTGACATGAAAATGCAGAACACTTTTTTTTTTTTTTTTTTACATAATTTACAAAGAAAATATAAAATATAGTATTTTTTTTAACTTCACTTTTTAAACGAATTAAAAAGATACTTTTAAAAGCAACAATGGAAACAAATACAAAAATTATTTCAATATCATTTTCATGAGTTGAAATTTAGGGGTTAGGGTTCGGGACAGCCACCTCCCAATCGAAAGTACCCAATAAATGATGATTTTATATATATTAAGCTTACTAATATTTTAAATATTATTGTGAGTTTCGATAGATAATAGAAGGATCTTAGTAAACATCTAAGATTTGAATACTTAAATGCTTTTTAAATGTGTTTTTCGGTTGTGGGACAGCAGTTTGGACCAGTTCTGTAGAATGACCCATATAAACGGTTGGTAACACTTTATTTCGATAGTCCACTTTAGACATTCTATTAACAGTAAGTAACTTTGCAACTACATGTCAACTAGCAGTTAGTAGAGTATTAGTAGACTGTCTGCTTAATATCTTCTAACACTTTCTTTGTCAACTTATTCTACTAACCCTAAACCTACC
>NW_015549698.1:1153974-1154370 GCF_001515605.1 Sinocyclocheilus anshuiensis | reverse complement strand
ATTTACAACGATAATATAGAATAAAAAAAAAATTTTAACTTCACTTTTTAAAAGAATTAATAATATATTTTTAAAAACAACAATGGAAAAAATACAACAATTATTTCAAAATCAATATTATGATTTTATATATATATTAAGCTTACAAATATTTTAAATATTATTTCAATAGATAATAGAAGGATCTTAGTAAACATCTAAGATTTGAATACTTAAATGCTTTTTAAATGTGTTTTTCGGTTGTGGGACAGCAGTTTGGACCAGTTCTGTAGAATGACCCATATAAACGGTTGGTAACACTTTATTTCGATAGTCCACTTTAGACATTCTATTAACAGTAAGTAACTTTGCAACTACATGTCAACTAGCAGTTAGTAGAGTATTAGTGGACTATCT
>NW_015549698.1:1139576-1153658 GCF_001515605.1 Sinocyclocheilus anshuiensis | reverse complement strand
TAGTTGACATGTAGTTACAAAGTTACTTATAGTTAATAGAATGTCTAAAGTGGACTATCGAAATAAAGTGTAACCAAACGGTTTAGTCCCTACTCTGAGGTAAGTTAGTTAGTCTAAAGTTAGTCCCCCCAAAATTGTTCCCAGTTCCTGCAGTGCGAACATGGCAAAAAGCAGGTATTTCCTCCAATAGTTATAGGAACTAGGAAAACGTTTCTTCAGCAAAAGTCCCTATGTACCCTTTTATGAGTAAATACAATATGAAGATGTACCTTTAGAGAGTATTACTCCAGTAACGGCTGTTGTGTTCATAACAGCACCATTTCTTTACGAGAGTATGTACTATATTGTCGTATATTCTTTATAGGAAAACAAAAATCAATGTCTTGTATAATGTATTACTTTAGAGCACTGAGCAACTTGTGTAACACTTAACTTGGCACAATATGGTCATAGGGTCAGCTAGTAGTTTGCAAACACGAACAGCATATTTGGATCACCACCCCGCCTGAGTAGCGTGATATAACAGTTTCATGTATGTTTCTCCAGGTGTCACTGAGGACAGCCAAACATTTATAGGACCATGTTGTATTGAGAGGTTCTAAAATAATGTTTGTAACTTCCGGGGCCTCATTTATAAAGCGTGCGTGCGCTCAGATTTGATCTTAGAGTGTGCGTGCACTTAAATTCACAGCAATGCTCATATTTGATGTGGAAAAGTGCTTAGCGTCACGTCAGGGTCTGAGCAGACGTACACACTTTTTCTTGTCGGAGTACTGCAGGTTTTTGGAAATGTAAGCTGTTCTTGCAGCTCGCTGTTCTAAATTAAAGAATATGGACGATGACTGCGATCTTTTACATGTTAATGACATTAATTAGGAGTCGTTTACAAGGCAGAGAGCTGAAACCATTCAGTTGTGCGCAAGTTCAAGATCATTTGCGATTCATAGATTTCACATCTGAAAGAGAGGCATACGTGCGTTTTCTGCACGTACGTTCATTCTATGAATCACACGTACGCATATTTGAGAGATGATCGTAAGAACAAATTTAGGATGGTTTCTGCGCAACGTTTTATAAATGTGGCCTCTGGAGACTTCAGTCAATCTTTTAATTAAGCACTGAATTGGGTCGGAAGCGATAATAAATATTTTATGTCTGTTGATGAATAACATATCACTTAGATGATACACTATGTCAGTATTGAAATTAAGGCTTTCAAAATCCAGAGAAATTCAGAATCTTAAGGACTGCTAACATACAGAATTCATTTCCTGTAGATCACGTGTATATGAAAAAGAATACTTAAGAGTGAACTGATCCTCTTTTTCTTGTCATTGCATGAAATGCCAAACTGATGCCAAGTTATGTTTTATGCTATTTTATTGTATTTTACATAATACTGTAGTGTATATTATGTAGAGCACATTGGTCAACAGATGTTGTTTTAAATAGTGCTTAATAAATAAAATGACATTATCATGTTGATCTGGAATGCACAAACATAATGTCAGAGTCAGCTGAATGAATAGGTTAGCAATTTGATTGGTTCCTTAATGTGATTCTGTGAGTCTCCTAGCCTTTATTATGGCTAGTGACACAATATCACTCTTTGATTAGTAGCCAACAAATAACATAATACCAACATTCAGCATGGTTGAAAAAGAAATCACCATGTATAACCTTCACAAAATATACACCAATTCTTGCATGACCATTAGCATCATACTTTACTGTTTGAGCTACAAGAATGCTTTGCAATTGCAATAGAAGTTTAAATAGTACAACACTACTAAATATTTTGGGCCCCTTTAACTGCGCACAAGTAATGCGTTAAAGCTTTTCAAGATTATTATTGCATAAAATACAAAATGCACGCAAACAACTTCGACACTATGACAAAAAAATCTGACTTTAAAAAAAAAAAAAAAAATCTTTTTTTAACCATGAAAATGATTTTGTTGTAGAAGGAATGGTCACATGTGGCTGATTTTGTCCAGGAAAGATGAGGGGCTAATTGAGCATGTGCAGTATATCATCCCTGTAGCTCATTCCTGGTTGAAGAAATAAGGCATGTTGCAACTCCCCTCGTTGCAACAGTCCCTACTCTCCCCCTATTTTGGCAGAGAGCTTGACATTTTCTAACAGTTACTGAATGAAATGAAATGAAATGTCGACCCAGGAGGTGGTTTAGAACTGTGAAGCTTTGGGGGTGTTGATGGAAATCATCTACTCCATCTGTGTTGTTATCATTGATCTGAATCTGATCCAGGTAAAGAGTTAATGACTGAAAGAAAAGAGGGGTTGAATCCTTGCAGTAATTGGATTACTAAATTTCTGAATAAAAGTTACTAAATACAGATGCAAGCGGTGATCATCGGGGTCCAAGCACGGCCCACTAGGCAACTGATGTTGAAAAGATCAAATTGACATAAAAAAAGGGTCAAATTTGCAAATCTAACTGATGTCAAAAACTTGGAATGACATAGATTTGATATAAATTGAATGTCAAACATATTGGCCCACATATACCTTAAACCAATTTCAGTGTGGGATTAACTTCTTATCTTCACCCAATTACCACTGGAAGAAACTGCTGTCTAAACTGAATTTAAATTGATGTTACAGCATCGTCATCAATGAATAATATTTGACGTCAAATTGCTATCAAGCTGCCCGCTGGGAAACACCTCATGTAGAGGACAGGCCATGTCTCTTTTCAAACGTAATACGAGTAGGCCTATTTAAGTGTCTTCCTATGGAAGTATTATTTTATGTACCATATCTCAATAGACAAATAATATTGTTTCTTCATTTTAACTGGACCGCAATATATGTGGTCATGTCTGACAACTTGATAAATGTTTTCTGAAATCACGATATATAAATATTAAGGTATTTTGAAGATCACAGATTTCTTTGTAAACTAATCAAACTTACATTGTTTTAGCCTTTATTAAACTATAATGAATGCTATGCATATGTATTGAACCATACACAGATTTTAAACTACGCGATCTAAAATAATTTGTTGTCTTGTGCCTCCCGCTTGTGGACAACATTAGTATTGCATCCTTCATCTCTCAATGGAAATCTCAACATATTTCTTATCCTGTGGTTCCCTCTAGTGGACAACTTTAGTACATTGTAGTATGTTTTAGTCTTTTTTTTGAGTTGGCAAAAACCACTCGACTGATTCACATAAAATTTTGCATGTATCATCTATAGACACTAATGAAAAAAATTATTCTAATTAGTCAAACCATTTAGATATACGCCAATACATTTTGCAGCCACTGCACCATGCACTTATTAAACAAATGAAGTGTACATCGAATGAACACGTCGCACCCTATCCCAGAATTAATTGCAAGACGACGACGGAATTTATATTCAAAGAAAATGGCGGGTGAGAGTTCTGTGGCAGCCGAGGAATTCACATTTAAATGCAAGTATTGTGTTTTAATTTACTCAAATACCTAGCAAAACCATAGACTGTAAAAAAAGATGGACCATGCATCTCCACTTCCTTCCACTATGGAAAAGTGAAGCCAAAGCATCTCAGTATGGCAAAGACCCATTTGTAATAGAACAATTTGGTGCAAACAGTGATGATGTTTTTGTGGGTGGAGCCTATCTGGTGACAGAAAATGACAGTTTTCAAGTAGCAGTCTATGGAAGCCATGGAATAAACGAATAAAAAAAAAAAAAGGTAAATTAGTTTATTTTTTGAAAATTCCGACTATTTTCGCAATTCCGAGATTATATCTCACAATTCTGATGAGGAAAAACAACTTGTCATTCTATGGGATGAAATTTGTCTCATATTTACTTACAAATGCATGCAAAATTATCCATGAACTTGATAATTGTTGCAACTGTATCTCACTATCCACAACCAAATGCCTGTCAACTTGTGTCAGTCAAATTCAGAGTTACATGAACATGCAGCCATTTTTTACAAATAGAAACATGGTTTTGAATGCAGATGTTAGTGTATCAGAATTTGCGCATGTGACAAGGAAGATGTGCATTTGTGGATCAATCTCATCGCAGCTGAGCCTACAACCCCTGGCAAATATTATGGAATCACCACACTTAGATGTTCACCCAAAGTTTTGACTTTATAACAAATAAACAAATCACGGATATGACAACAATTTTTGCTTGATAATTCAACACTGTTTATGTCAAACATACCTCAAACAAATTAAATTAAAACATTTTAATTAATGGAAAACTGTTTTCCATATCAAGTAGAGGGAAGAAAAAAAAAAAAAAAAAAGGAATCAGCTTGTAATTTGCATTTCTGAAATAAATACCGGCACATATCTAAAAAGCTAATTAGTCAGCGATCTTAAAGATTCCTAAATGCATCTGCTTTCGGAAGGCCAAATAAAGTGCTTTTGCTTTGGCTAGAAACACACAGCGTCTCTCTGACATGCTGCTTCAACACTAACTGCGGTTACTGAAACCACGCCTTCTTTCTTTGCGTGTACATTTGGGCGGCATTATGCTAATATTCCCACATAGTGAGGTAGATATGTGGGGGCGTGTTAGAACGAGCCGTTTTAGGGGGGCGTGGCAGAGTCTTAACTTTGATAAAGAATATCTCTTTGGTTTTGAGACTTTAGTCTTTGCAACTTCAGGGATCTTATCTATGCACAATCAGCTTGTAACACTCCAAAGAGAAAGGAAAACTTGAAATCGCATCATATGACCCCTTTAAACGAGAGTGCTTCCAGACCTTAACGAGCTGTTGGACTTGGCCCCAACAAGAGAGCCGTCTGTTGAAACAATGGAAAGGATTATAAAACTCCTTCAAGAAGGAAATCCATCACGGAGTGTGGCAAAAGAAGTTGGACGTTCCCAGTCAGCTGTTTCTAAAATTTGGTGCAAGTATATACAAAATGGAAAGGTTACAAAAGGAAAACATACAGGCAGACCAAGGAAGACCTCAAAGCGTCAGGATAGAAAATGCACAACGAAACAAATTAAAAACAAACGGGCGGAAACAGGAGCCAATATGTGTGACAGAACTGTAAGAAACCGGCTGAATGAAATGGGATTTAAAGATAGAAAAGCCAAACGAAAACCAGCATTAACACCTAAAGAGAAGAAAACAAGGTACAGTGGGCTGAAGAGAAGCAGTCATGGAGTGTGGATGATTGGATGAATCATGAATCTGCATTGGACATGATGCTGGAACTTTTGTATGGTGCCGCTCTAATGAAATGCATAAAGACGACTGCATGAAGAAAACAACCAAATTTCCCAACTCATTTATGATATGGGGTTGCATGTCAGTTAAAGGACCAGGGGAAATGGCAATCCTTACCTCAACAGTCAAAACATTGAAATTTTGGACACTTTTCTCATTCCATCAATAGAAAAGAAGTTTTCAGGATGATAATGCATCTTGCCACAGAGCAGAGAGCTTTTCTTCAGGAAAGGCATATCAACTCAATGACATGGCCAGCAAACAGTCCGGATCTCAATCCGATTGAACATTTATGGTGGAAATTGAAAAAATTGGTCCATGACAAGGCTCCATCTTGCAAAGCTGATCTGTCAACCGCTATTCGACAAAGTTGGAAGCAGAATATTGTTTTTCATTAGTGAAGTCCATGCCCCAAAGAATTCAGGCCGCCATAAAAGCAAGAGGAGGAGCAACAAAGTACTAATTGTGTGTTTTGGTAGATGATTCCATATTTTTTTCCTCTACTTGATATGGAAAACAAATTTTCATGTTGAATTATTAAACAAAAATAGTTTTGTGTGATATCTGTGATTCGTTTATTTGTTATGAAGTAAATAATTTGGGTAAACAACATCTAAGTGTGGTGATTCCATCATTTTTGCCAGCTGTTGTAAGAAAATCAGCGACCACTAGATGGCACCAGCCCCAGCTACATGTGCACAATCCATTGTGTATGGTTTTATAAATGGTTAAAGTTGTTTTATTTATTTATTTATTTTTGGCTATTCTCCTCTGCCTGTAGAAATATCTAAAAACTCCAGATGTTTTATTGAACTTATTGTAACTTAACTTGTCTCATAGAAACCAGACACAGAATAGCCAAGTTTGCCAAACAAACACTTAGTGATGTTACCTTGGGTTTTTCTGTAATTCAACGGCACATTATTCCTTCCTTGTTTTATTATTATTATTATTATTATTATTATTATTATTAAAGGGTTGCCTCCTGATAAAGATTATTCTATTAATAATCTTTTAATAAATATATTAAAAGATATTAATAAATATAAGAAAAGCTATTAAACTGGTGAGAAGCGTTCACAAACATGATCTCAGTCCAGACATGCATTAGAGAATTTAACCCTGTAAGAAACTCTCTGTCTCAGGCCAATCTGCGGAATAAAGTCACACGCTCGATGCAGACGCACTCGAGTCACATGAGACGACACAACAGCACACAGACGTTCCTCCCTAAAGACGCCGCCAGCCAGACGAAGCGGGACGGAGAGAGTAACGTACCCAAAGTACCCAAAGCACACTGTCAGGACTGAGAGGAGGAACAAACATGATGAAGCTGGATCTGACCAGAGCTGTTGATGAGTGACCTGCACACTCCGTAAACTCTGAAAGCAAACTGTGTGAATGTGTCAGTCTGCTTCAGGACACGCCTCTGCGTCTCAAGGTCTTTCCTGAACACAGGACGAGATCTTTAGAAGAATGGCTTCCATTATATCTGAGACTTTTCTCACTATATCTTCTATGTTGACAGAAAGTTCTTTTTGAGTGAATCTCTTTCAGTTGCATTAACTCATTCTACAATTAATCCCTGTTAACCACTTCCTACACCCACAAACCTCGTGTCCGTTCAGGTGGACGCACTTCATTGTGTGATTCATAGAAATTGTGTTATGAAATACTGTCTTACTTCTTCCAGGTCTTGTGTAAAGCAATGAGAAAGACTCAGACTCATCACAGGTGCTCAGACTCATCATTTTTTTAAATACATTTATTATAGATTACTAAATTATTAGTTACTACATTAATAAATTAATAAATTATTAGTTATTAGCAACATTCAGAAGTATTATTTTTAACGTTTTTATATTTCTTACATTGTCACTAATAAGCCACCAATTTAACAGAATTTACTTTCTAAAATATTATACAAAAATATAATTTACTTTCTAAAAATATTAGTTTAAAAATAGCATTTACTTTCTGAAATATTAAAAATAGCTTTTTTGCATTTCTTACATTAAATGTCACTAATAAGCCACCAATTAGTGACTACATTTACTTTCTAAAATATTACACAAAAAACTCTTTTACTTTCGAAAATATTAGTTAAAAAATAGCATTTACTTTCTGAAATATTAAAATAGCTTTTTTTGCATTTCTTACATTAAATGTCACTAATAAGCCACCAATTAGTGAGTACATTCACTTTCTAAAATATACAAAAATATAATTTACTTTCGGAAATATTAAAAAATTGCTTTTTTTTTTTTTTTTTTTACATTTCTTACGTTAATGTCACTAATAAGCCACCAATTAGTGACTACATTTACTTTCTAAAATAGTATAAAAAAAATAGCATTTACTTTCGGAAATATTATTTTTAAAAAATTGCATTTACTTTCTGAAATATAAGAAATAGAATATCGTTTCACATTTTTTTTACATTAGTCACTAATTGATGCTTTATTGGTAACATTACTTTTACTTTCTATAATATTGTATAAGTAGTTGTTGTTTTTTTACATTCCTTACATTAATAATTTGTGAAGCACTAATTAAGTGATTATTTTTACATGCATTTACGAATTTCTCATTTAAAAATTTCTTATGATCCTTTCTCATTTCTACAGACAGCAGCGTTCTAAAATATTATATTTTTGTCATTCTTTGTGTTGAGTGGTTTTCTTCTGTTTTTGAGAGCGTTTAGTGACGGAGCTGCAGGTGTTCGCAGGTTAAGAATACGAGCACGTGAACACAAACGCTGCTTTGCTGTCTGCCGATGCTCTGAGCTGCTTGTGAACACAGTCGTCATTTAACCTGCAGCTCCAGAGTCTCGCTGCATTATTTCCTGAGACTTCTCGAGACGCCGCTGGTCACTCACTAAACTCCTCAGCTCTGCTCTGTCTGATGCACACTGGGATCCCTGCCTTCTTCCAGTCTAGGCCTTCATCCAGCGGTGCTCTTCCAGCTGCCGCAGCGTCAGCCGGTGAGCTGGATTACGGCTCAAGCAGTGGAAGATCAGGTCATGGCACGCTGGGAAGAGTTCAGAGAGAGCACGGTTAGTCTCCACACATCAAACATGAACAGTAAACATCAGCATAATGTGGAGCTGTTTGTGTGTTCACCTGTGGATAAGGTGGGATCCACCCTGACGTAGCCGTGCTGAATGGCATCAAAGCTTTCGAAGGGCAGATATCTGTGAATGATCTCAAAGAGCAGAACGGCCAGCGCCCAGACGTCTGCTGCTGCGGCGTGGAATATGGACTGACCGAGGACCTCAGGAGGGGTGTATGCGTCTGATCCTGTGAGAGACACACACAGCTTCAGTGCTTCTGTACGCTTCACCATCAACAGCACAACATCACGTGATCATCAGCGAGACTCACCTTGGTATTGGCTGCTGTTAAAGCCCTCGCTGCTGATCAGACGAGCGCAGCGGAAGTCGATGAGCTTGAGCTCCAGACTGTGGAGAGTCACCAGGATGTTCCTCGAGCGGATATCACCATGATAAACTCCACGCTCATGGCAGTGTTTGACCGCTTGAAGCACCTGAAGCATGAACAAGCGTGCTTGTGCTTCACTGACGGGGCCGGAGAACAAGATGTAATCCTCCAAGGTCCTGCAGGGTTCAGGGTACTCCATAATGAGAGTGAAGCTGCTCTCATCCTCCAGCCACTGGTGTAGCTCCATGATGTTGGGGCACGAGGGAGCTTCTCCCAGCCGGAGCATCAGAGCCACTTCAGCAAGCACGGGTTTGGAGTGACCAGGCTGAGAAGACACAACCACGGTTAGTTTGCGGTCTTCTGTTCCAGCTGCATGTCAGCTACAGGTTATAAAAACACCAAATATTCTTCAGGTTTTGCTAACTTACAATGTCAAGATAGCGGTCCACTCTGCGCTTGGGGACACACTTCAGAGCAACCTTCACTTTGTCGCTGAATATGTGTGTTCCCTCATAGACCTTGCTGAAGTTCCCTGATGCGATCAAATGCCCCACTTCAAACAAAGACACAACGGATCCTGAAGAACACACAGAAACAGAAGATGGACACGTTTGAGACTTCCTTTGATTGTAAACAACAGAGCTGAAGGACCATCAAATCAAGAGTCTTGAAGACTTTCTTTAGTTTCAGATGCACTGCAGATCAGCTACAAGTGATGGCAGAGTATCACAGTCTACAGCAGGGCTTGACATTAACACCAGCCAACCCAGCAAATGCGGGTGGATTTCAGCAGTGACGGGTAACACGGTCACTCCCACTAGCCACTTTGGCGGGTTGAATTTTATATATAGAAACAGAGTTCGACATTAATGCTTGTGTGGGACAAGTGGATTTGTTGAGCGCATCTCTGAGCAACACAGCGGTGTTCTGGTTCTGAATGATTTGGCGCTTTTGAATTAATCATTTGAGTCAATGATTCAGTGGTCCACTCATAAAGACAGACACTTGCTTCAATCTTGAATGAATCAGCCGTCTGACCGAATCGTTTAAATGAAAGCCTCAGTGACTCACTCGTTAAGACAGTCACTCGCTGCCACCTACTGGCGGTTTACTTTCATAAAGTAGCTTATCTTTGTATTTTTTTCCAACATTTCATAATTGTATATTTAAAGAAAAAACTGATTTAAAACACCAAGCTCACAACATTAATGTTATATTATAATTCTGCAGTGTAAATGCATTCATGCTACATTTCAGCTACATTAAACTGTCTGTGTAAATGCATAAAGGCTGCATAAAGGCCACTACAGCTGCTTCCGTTTCTTCTGCAATGGAAAGATCGGTTTTGTTAATACTGATTTCATTTAATTGGTAACAGCCCTATAGTGTCTTATTATATTACGTGAAATTATTATTAAAATGTAAGAATTTGATATGAAAGATGACGCATGCATTTAATACGGTTAGGGAAAAATGGCCTTTAAATAATAATAATAATCAATTTAAATAAATTTTAGTATGCAGTAACTTTAGTTATATGAGATGTAATTTCCCAACAACAAAATTGTGGCCAGTGAAAATGCTGAGTGGCTAGTAAATTTGGGAAACCACTAGCCACAGTGGCTGGTGAGCTAAAACGTTAATGCCAAGCCCAGGTCTACAGTATCGATAAAGAGAAAATAACACAGAGCAGAAATAACATGATGCAAAGCAGTAATGACTCACCTTGAGGCCGTTCGATTTCTGGATCAGGCGACACTGTGTCCGGTGCCATTTCTGACACGATCGACGGCACTGAACCGGGACCTGAATCACACACTGAACCGGACACTGAACCGGGCAGAACTGCATCGTGGGCCTCTTGCTGGATCTCAGAGGGACCTTCTTCCTCAGGAGACGACTGGAGATCTACGGAGACCTGGTCCTGCTCCGTCAGAAACAGCAGCTCAGGAACGAGCTGGGATTGGTCCAGATCCGGCTCTGCTTTAGGAGGCTGGACTCGGTCCGGGTCGCAGCAGGGGAAGAGCTGCTTCACAGCCTCACATGCTCTCCGGAAGAAGGCACGGACCGCTCTCCTCTTCCTTCCTTTCTTAGCTTTTTCTAAAACGAATGAAGAGCAAACCATTAGAAACATCTCTGACCACAGATTACATGTGAACTAGCAATTAAACATGGAAACAGTTCAACAAATGTCACTGTCAAATTATTAAGCAGTAGATCACTTCCGGCGCTTGCGTAAACTATGCCAGAGCGAGTACACACCTCACGCCGTGAGATGCCGTGCGCGCGCCCAAAGACAGTTGGACACAGTGGTGTATTAGAGGTAAAAAATGATATAAATACTGTTCGGTTTCTGGCACAAACCGATCGTTTCGTGTCTTAGGACATCAATGTGTCGTCACGAGCCGCAGGGTTTAATTTGGATTTGTCTGTGCATGTTTTTTTTACTCTCATAGATTTTGTTACCATTGCCATGCATTATACGACTGATAGACTGCAACGGCTGGAGTTAAAAATCTCCGTTTGTGTTCTACTGAAGAAACAAAGTCACCTACATCTTGGATGCCCTGGGGGTAAGCAGATAAACATCACATTTTCATTTTTGGGTGAACTATCCCTTTAAGTCATCAAATCAGAATTACAACGGACTGTCTATTTACACTAAGTGCAAATAGCACGCCCTGTTGGCAGAGGCTATTTACACTAACTCCAAAGTGTGATCGGGATAGTCAACACTACAAAAGACGGTCATCAAACATCTGTTCCAGTGGCGTAAATGGTTAAGGCGCGTGCTTTTTGACACAATCGACCCTTTTGCCAAAATTGTTTCTCCCTTTTCAAATCTCATATCACATCAAAAAGGCATTTATTTTCAATAAAAATGAAGGAAATAATAAAAAAGTTGAAAATAAAGTATCAGGTAGGGTTAGGGTAGGTGTAGGGAGTGCTTTATTGTCCCAATAACGTGACATCTGTTTAATAATTTGAATTAAAATTATAATTTGCATTTAATACGCTATTATTGCATACTGTTTTATAATGTACTACAATACTGAGATGCAGATAATTGACACTATCTGCAATAAGTAGCATAATTAGCAGAAAATGCTATTTTAACAGTGTAAATAGCATCTATAGCTAAGAAAATATGCTATTTTTACTTAGTGCAAATAGCCGCTGCCAAATAATTATTATTAGAATAGAACAGGACAGAAATAAAGGAACCAAAGTAATAATGACTCACTGTGACACAGATTCAGAGCGGATGAATCTGGAATAGGATCCGGCATTTGCTCGATGATCCCGGAGGAACGTGGCACACACGACGTCGGCTCCGGATCGTCACACACCTGCCCCGGCAGACACAGCAGCTCCAGAACGGCAGGATCTGCGGCAGCCGTCGGACCGGAGACAGGCGTCACCTCGGGATCGTCCAGTGTGAGACGCACCACTCTTTCCGGCCCGCAGCAGACGAACGGCCGCTTTACAGCCTTGCACAGCTTCCGGAAGAAGACACGCACTGCTTTCCCCTTCTTCCCTTTGGAAGCTTCGTCTGGAATAAAGAAGAGCGAAGAGCAAACTATTAGAAACAAACATCTCTGACGACAGATCAGAAACAGATTCAATTTCCTGACAGTAAACTGATTCAAGAAGAAAGTAAAGTGCAGCTCTAATAATTAGAATAACTTGTAATTAGTTCACAGAAACGATCTGCAGTTAAATTCAGGGCCGGATTGACCTTTTATAGTGACATAGGCAAAACACATTTTTATCGGATGTGCGTCTCTCAACAGTGTTCAGCAGCAGAGTCTACTAATAGTGAATCTTTAAGTTGAGCTGCTTCAAGAACCCTGCTACTAAGAAATGTCATGTAGCTTTTCAGCTGCGAAACTATTTGGTTGATAAATTCGCGGGGCAGCGCTGACAACAAGTTTCTGTTCACGTCTCTGAGAGAGAATGGGAGAAAGAAAGCGTGATTTCCTTACATTAAAAAGGTGGAAAACAGAAATAACTTGTAATTTTTTACCCTATTGTTTGTTATATTAATTTGCTCAATGTCTTCTGGGGTTGTGGTTCTTTTACTGTTGTAGATTTACATTTACATTTATTCATTTAGCGCATGCTTTTATCCAAAGTGACTTACTAAAAAATAAAATACATAAACTAAAATAAAAGCAGTTCTTTCTAGCAGGCTCTATCACATTTAGTACTTACACATTGGGACAAACAAATAACAGGGTATCTGCAAGATTTTTAAAAACAAATTTAAGACTTTTAAAGACCTTGTTAAGATAGATAGCCCATAGTATAACAAAAATGTGATATCTCTCTTCGTTGTGTTTGGGCCCCCTGGACGAGCGAGCATAGCCAGGTAACCCCGGCCCTGGTTAAATTCATATTTTGCTGGAACGCTGGATATTCTTGTCAAAGAAGTCAAACACTGAGCTCAGACCGAGAGAAGCAAAGTAGCACTAGAGAGATTACTGCTGTTGATTCCCATCATCTCACCTGCTGGGCTGTTGTCCATCATTTCATCGCTCAGATCGATGCTTTCGAAGCCCAGGCGGCTCGAGCGACAGACTCACTGCGCTCAGCTGTTGTAGACATCGCTTGATTATGACAGAAATCAGATTATACTGATAATTGTGGACACAATGTGTGTAAACTGTGAATAGTCTGAAAAGACTGTTTAAACCTTGAATCTAAAGTGAGTGGAATCAGTCGCCGATTTCAAACACTCACTCAACCAGATCCGCGTCTGCCGTTAGAATCCTGAGCAGGGCTTTATATAGCCGCGGCGCTGTGACGTCACACTCGAGGCGCTCGCGCTTTTCTTTTCTTTTTTTCGTTTGTTACAGCGCTCATAGCCGCTGTGTTTTGTGGATGTTTTAAAATGAATACTAATAGAGTGGGGGGTCTATGACGTCACTTTGTAGGCGGATCGGCTGTTAGCGTCGCACTGGTTCCCCCGACATAAAAACCAATGGGATTTCTCCATAGGCTTTTGGATTATCGCAAAAACAAAAAAGCTCTGTGTTCAATCATAGTTCATGAAACGTACACGTTTTGTCCATCAAGATAATCTTCACAAAATAATATAACTTTTATGAATTTTGAAGCCCAAAATAAAAGCGCCAGAATTGAAAGCTAAACTTATATAAAACGAACTACAACAGCACCACGGTCGCTCGCCTTCAGCGTCACCACGACAACTGTTTCAAACTTATTTTTAACACGTTCAGTGAAAAGGATTTACTCTGTATATTAATTTTAATCCACGCTACATTAACCTTTTCATATAAACTGGAATAAATACAAAACTAGAGCCAAACTTAAACTGAAATTAGACATTTAATAATATAGTGAATAAATGAAATAATCATAACTAAAGGACATATGAAAGCACGTATTTCTGTACATTTC
>NW_015549698.1:1133218-1139269 GCF_001515605.1 Sinocyclocheilus anshuiensis | reverse complement strand
AAAAAAAGGTACACGATGGTACAAATAATGTTCCTCAAAGAACAGTTTTGTACCTTTTTAATAATTGTAACTTTAATGGTACAGTAAAGACCTCCGATGATACTGTTTGGTACCTTTCAAGGTACAACTGAAATGAAGGTACATGAAAGTTCTCACGTCAAAGGTACAAATTTACTGTTTCATGCATGATTGGTTGCTGTTTTAACTATTAGGCATAGCAACAAGACTCTGATTGGTCGAAATCGCTGCGGCCGTTACTGAATTTTCAAATAGAACAGAGAGCGGGAAGCAGACTACTTTTACCCTTTTATCAACAGAAAAGCTCTTTGAGAATGGATTGTAAGTGTTAATCTTGAAGACGACGAGATTTAAAGGTGAGTTTTGACAATTTATGTTTATATTAAGTTCACAAGTCGAAAATGTAAATGTTTCAGCTACTCAACGTGAAATGAATGGCTTAAATTAATTCATGGAGCTATGCGCTCAATGGTTTTAGCCATTTGTATAACGTTACATAAAAAAAAAAAATGCAATTAGTTGATTAGTAGTATTAAATGATCGCGACTACATATACAATATGGCGTTTGCTCAACGCTGTCCATTGTAACTTTTAAATATCAACGGTTAACTATTAGCCATGGCAACACAAGAATTGACGGGCCGAAGTCGCAGCAGCCGTTAACGGAATTTTCAAACATCGGAGAGCGGGAAGCAGTCTAGCGCCAGCACATCCAGGACTTCAACTTCTTTATCGTTAGAGGAACTTCACAAGCTAAAGAGAGGCTTGACTCGAATTATCAGACGAAGAGAGGAGGAAATTCAAAGGTGAGTTTTATGCTTGCTTTTAACCGAATCAAAAATGTATAACACCGTGTCTACACTGGACGCGACAAAGCGACTGTGTCATTTGAACTTTGTGTCAGTACGTCATAAATAGACCGCGGCAGCAGATTTGTCGTGTCGCGCCGCATCCAGTGTAGACAGCATCGCTGATGATTATAATGGATTCTATAGTATTTTGTCGCGCCGCTCACGTCCGGTGTAGACACGGTGTTAGACGTTACAGCCACCCATTCACAACAGGGAGCGTAAAAGCTTAAATAGCCAGCTGTGTTTAGCCTTCTGCAAATCAATTTTAAAGCAACAGTGCTTGTGTATAGTTTGTGTATAAGTTTGAAGTACAAAAAAATAATACTTTTGAATTATTGTAAATGAATGCTTACCCTGAAGCGCCATGGTGTTGTATTGCACCTGTTGAACAATACAGACAAATTGAAATGTTCTGTGTGAGCTGCCTATCTTTCGGTCTCTGTTTTTAAAAGAATGTGATTACCTGATTCTGCCCTATCTCGAAGTCATATACATGTCATTCATTTTATTAGAGAACTCTGAAACTCAGCAAATGTGTCTTTAACTTTCAGATCACGAAGATGATGGAGAAACTGTCAGTGCTGGTCTCAGGGATAGCACAGCTTTTTTGAGCTTTTCTTGTAAGTAGCAAGTTACATTGATCATACTCGTACAACAAGTCTGTGTCCTCAGCTGTGAAGCAAGTATCAGTACAAAAATGAGTGAAATTTAAATGTAAATAAATTTAAATTTTCCTACTAAAATTAAAATGAATAGATACTAACATAGTCTTCTGTGGTCTGCGACACAAACACATCTGAGATTTAATTTATGTTTCATGAGCTTTACACTAAAGAAACAAGTCATTCACATTAAATATGATAGAATCTTGCAGTGTAATATTGTCATTACATATGTGTATTTTGCATTTATATGCAGGTGAAGACTGTGTCTACTGTTGGGGAGGATGCTATTTCATGCCCATGTGAAGACTTTGCAGGACCAGAAGACAACCAGTAAGTCTCTTTTGCTGATGTCTATACAATGGCAGCTAATTGTTAAAGGGTTATTAGTTCATCCCAAAATCAAAATCGTCATCATCACCCTTATTCCGTTCCAAACCCCTAAGACTTTCATTCATCTTCAAAACACAAATGAAGATGTTTTAATGAAAAATGAGAGATTTCTGTTCCTCCATTGACAGTCCACACAACTACTACTTTGATGCTTCAAAAATTTCATAAAAATAATGTAAAACAAATATGAATCGAACAGTTTAGTCCAGATTTTCTGAAGAGGCTCGATCATTTTATATGATGAACAGATTTAATTTATGCTTTTATTCACATATAAACATTCATCGGTACACACATCAGATATGGTAAACAAAATACCTTTTGTTTTGAAAAAATTTGTGTTAAACATCAAGTTTGAGCTTCCACAAGAACCAGTGAAGTTTGTTCTCATGCGTCAAGCAAGTATGGTTAAGCGTCTGTTTGTTCAGTGTTTATATGTGAATAAAAGACCAAGTTCAGTTTGTTCATCATATAAAGCAATTGAGTCTCTAGAACATTTGGACTAAACTGCTCTATTCATATGGATTAGTCTTACAATCGCTTTATGAATTTTGAAAGTTTCAAAGTGGTAGTTGCGTGGACTGTCAGTGGAGGGACAGAAATCTGTCAGATTTCATTGAAAAGATCTTTGTGTTTTGATGAGGAACTAAAGTCTTATGGGTTTGGAATGACACGAGGGTGAGTAAACAATGACATTCAAAGGCATCCATGTGACTTTTTCATCTTATTTTTTAGCATATTTCAAACGTAATAAACACTTTTCTCTCACTTCCATTATATTTCATATGTGGAAGCCGTTCCGGCGGATGACGCAGCACGTATGCGCAGCGCGCGCCTCTGAGGAATGCTAGTCTCTCGAGTTTGTTTATAGGAGCAAAGGAAGCAAAGTTTCCTTACTTTAGCAAAGTAAAACCAGTCACCTCACTCATAAGACCTTAGTTCGTCTTCATGAAGATATTTTTGATGAAATGCAAATTGCAAAAGCTTTCTGTCCCTCCACTGGTAGCAACACAACTTACACATTCAAGGTTCAGAACCGTAAGAAAGACGTCAGAGTAATACATGTCACTCACTTCTGTGGTTTAACCTCAATTTTATGAAGTGATGTGAGTGCTTTGTGCAACACTATTTACCACCTATTTACAAAATAATTTATCCAAAGTGCATTCATGTGACAGCGTCATCTCTTGTGTGAACACAACATTAATGCATTGTAAATAAAATTGTAAATTATGTTTTTGTTTTGTTTTGTGCAAACGTAGCACTCACATCACTTTATAAAATTGAGGTTAAACCACTGGAGTCGCATGGATTACTTTAATGAGGTCTTTCCTACTTTTCTGGGCCTTGAATATGTAAGTTGCATAGCTGCTTATGAAGGGACAGAAAGCTCTCAGATTTCATCAAAAATATCTTGCAGTGAATCTTTGTGGTATGCATGTTTCATCTTTAGACTTTGCTTGTTTTGAAAGTATGGAATGAATAATGTATGTCTTCATAGTTGCTAAATGTCTTTTTAGATATGGATTTTTTTTATGCTACTCTGGTTTTACATCTGGTGATATTCAGGGAGAAAGTGAACAATTGTCACAATCAGACAGGTGTTACATGCAAAGAATCTGTAGTGAGATAAAAAAATATTCAGGGTACAGTTGTAACTAGTCAGTGGGAATATAAATGCAAACAGTTTACTGCTGTCTTTTCTAATACTGATTCTTCATTTAGTTCAGGAAGAACCAGCGCACACCATATCCCACTGTGCAGATTTTGGGAACATCTGACTGGACACAAGTCTTCAGTGAGAAGAGAATCTTCAGAATTGTACAAATGGAGGGATCTGAAATTTGCCGAGCAGTTGAGGTGAAGGATGTTGTTTTTTGAAAATGTTAAATAAATGCAGGGATGTTGTGTGAAAAGTGGGGGAAAAGTTTTCTAGTTTTGTTACATAATGTAACATTTTAGTGTAATTGTATTTTATGTACTGTAACATTTAATTTAATTGTATTGTGAAATGTTTTGCAGCTTTTTTTTTAAAGTGATACACTGTTACTTTTTTTTTTAAGTCTTTATTGTCATCTGGAAAGATGCATTTACACAAAGAAATATTTTACTGTTCAACCACTTGTGTGTATTTGATATGTATTTGCAGTTACTGATATTAAAAAATATTTTGGTTTCAGTTGTTGAATGAGCATGTTATTCAACAGGAAAATGGCCTTTAATAGCTCTTGAAAGAACATATTTGCCACAGTTAAGGTACAAATGGGCTTGTCACTGGGGTGGTACATTAAAGGACAAGATGTGTACCTTTGATGAAGGTACAATATTGTACCAACAAGTTTTAAAAATGAAAAGGTACATTTGGTTACCCATAGTACAAATCATGTCCTTTAAGGTACAAATTGGAATGGTACAAATATGTTCCTAAATATTAAGGTACAATTCTGTATGTACCCTTAAAAGGTACTGCCCCAGTGACAAGGGTTTGTACCTTCTTTGGTACAAAATTGTACCTTTTTTTCTGAGAGTGTAGAAGTCAATGGCAACCACCAACTCTTTGATTACCAGCAATCTTCAAAATATCTTCTTTTGTGTTCAACATAAGAAAGCAACTCATACAGGTTTGGAACGACATTAGGGTGAGTAAATGATGACAGAATTTTCATTTTTGGGTGAACTATCCCTTTAAAGTTTCACTTTCCCCGAGACTAAGCCAGTAAATGTGGTGTTTACATGGAATAATTGTAATATGAGTTTATTTATGGTGCCCAGAGTCTCCAAATCAGTAAGCGATAAAACAAGCATCTTCCATCCCAAGACTTGTGTTGCATTTCGGGGCAAAACACAAAAACATCGTCGAACAACAATATAAAATGCGGGAAACTATTAACTGGTTATTCTACAATTAATTGTACTATAAATTATACACTACGATTGGAAAATACTATAAACTGATCAACCGTGTGATGACGTTTAATGTCCCCGACAGCGCATGTAGTCCCATTTAGCAACTTGTTAGCAACCATCTTTTTAAAGAAACAACCGTTTTAAAAAATCAGGAGTGGGGTGTAACTGGTGTGTTTTATGTCGCAGAATAAAACGTGAAAGTATCTTGAGCTTGTGTGAACCACAGACCTTATTTTAGGGATTTAAAGTCCCCATGAAATCAAAATTTTAAGTTTTGGGTGTTAGTATCAATATGTTAGTCTTAAGGTTATCTATAAGGCAGTGTGCTCCAAAACAGTGACAAAATTCACATTTAGAAGATATAAGCATTCAAAGCTTGCAGTTCGTCACTTCTGCCAAAACGGCTCAACGATAGTGTTGGGTCGTTCTTAAAACTATTCGTTCATTTTGAACGAATCTTTAATGTGACTCGGGAAGAACGAGTCGTCTCGGGGAGTGATTCGTTCAGTCGCGCATGCGCAACATCCTATAGGTTCTGTACTGGAATTAGTCAAGTAGTTCTGTTTCGAGTCTTCGGGTTTTCCGAGTCGTTCGTCATCACGTGACAGACCCATAAGCTTAACCAATGCAGTCTGAGCCGGAAAGAGACTTAATAATAATAACCAACTCTTTATTACCTTTGTTACAACATTCAGTGTTATGGAAAATAACCATCATGACAGATATTCACACATTTATGAACTGTAAGAAGTAAAAAGCTACAATTTCAGACCAGAAACGCATCACGTAACTGTAAGAGTAAATAGTTTTGTATTGTTTGTAGTGTGATCAGCGTTTGCGTAAGTAGTAGATGTGTTAGGGAAGTAACACGTAACATTTTAATTATATTTTGCTGAAATGAACGAAATGACTCGAAAAAAGATTCATTTTGCTGAACGAGACTCAAAGGTCCGAGTCGTTAAAATGATCCAAACTTCCCATTACTACTCAACGATTTTTCTGACGTCACATCGTACTTCTGCTTCTCATCAAACTTTGTCCAATCAAATGCTCTCTAGAAGCCGAAGCCCTGCCCCCTACACCGTAAAACAGACGCTGAAGCAGTGGCTGAAATCGGTCACTTGTCCACAGAATTAGTATTTTCTGTGCAGTGAATGGCACGTAGTGCACTATATAGGGGACAGGGAACGATTCAAACAGTGTAAATATGCTTTCCATT
>NW_015549698.1:1100370-1133126 GCF_001515605.1 Sinocyclocheilus anshuiensis | reverse complement strand
TTTTTAAAGAATAGTGTGTGAAACAGTATACAATAAGCAACAAATGTTTCAGAGTAGTATGCTAAAGTGTTGTCACATGACAAACACTGAACATTAATTCAGCACAGCTGTCGAGGCTGTTACCTTACAAATAAATCTGCTAACCATTGTTTTTACAAAGGCTTGCTAATAAAGCTTCATAATCATACTAGTAAACAATGCTATATCGCCCAATTGAACTCATTTCATAATTGATGAACTTTGCATATTGAACAGAACTGAATCAACACTGAGCTGTCTTTAACTGAACAATGATATTTTTGGCAGTTGATGATATTTTTGGCCAATGCAAATAATGATAAATTCTGTTTACACTGAAATAGCAGCATTTTCTTTAGCAACAGGCATGTAAATAGTAGTTAGGTGGCAGATATTTATATTTCAGTACTGTAGTAGATTATAAAACAGTATACAATAACATTGAGTATAAATTATCATACTTATAAACTTTATTAGATGAATGCCACTTTATTGGGACAAAAAACCGTGCACCTTACAGAAGCCTACCTAATAGGCGTTTTATTTTCACTATTCAAATATTTACTTTATTTTATTGAAAATAAATACTTTTCTGATGGGAAAAGGAGAAGCAAGAGTTTCGCAAAAGGCGGACTCGAACTCGGGTCGATCTCAAAAGTCGTCTTTTACTCGCAATGCCACGATACTACAGAAAACACGTGTCTTTGGCAGCGCTGTTCATCACAGACAGGCGGACTTAATGTAGCCTCTGCCATCATTTGTTCTTAAAGTAAATATACTAATAAATATATATATATAATATTATATTATAACTGCAGTATTATTATTATTATTTAATATCTTTGAATCCGTACTGTATAAAGCGCTATAGAGATAAATGTGACATCATTTGACTTGATCGGAAATGTGCCGTAGAAATTAAAGTACAATTTATGTCCTACTAACGATATTTTTTTTAGATACACAGCTATAGTTAATTTACATTTATAGGTATATGTACATATAAAAGTGTTACATTTATAATTACTATTCCCCGCCTCCAGTTCACTTACGCGTTTGAAGATGAAACGTCACATGGAGCATGTTGCGTTCTGGAAAACAGTATCCAATGCAGTGTCTTCAGATCATGCATACATCAAATTTCAGCAAATGTAGCAGGTAATCTGGGAACTTCATGCATACAGAAAATTCACATACTATTCACATTATACACATACCATACTGCAATATAGTACGAGTTGTATGGTAGTATGCCATTGCCAACACAGCTTCTGTACTGGTTTCAGTGTACTTGAGTTATATTTAGCAGATTCTGGCAAATAGGTCATCCGGGTATTCCATGCATAAAGAAAATTTGCATACTATGCACAGTATACATACTGGATACTGCAGAAATAGTAAGATTAGTATGATAGTATGGCATTTCGAACACAGCAAAACATGTCTACTCTTTGATGAAGCAGGAGCAATGTAGTACAGAAAAGAGAAACCTAAACTAAAGTATCAATCTCATCAGGCTGGTATTGATCCGATACCAATACCGGCATTGGTATCGACACTATCGATAATAGGATTGATCTGCCACCACTTTTTAAGCCTTAAGGTCATTGCACACTGAGTCCGAAATTCTCATCCGAAATTTTTGCACGTTAAAAAATAAATACGACCTCACGTTGTGTCAATCACATTTACACGCTGCCTCCGAAACGTTTGTCCGTCATAAAAATATTCGGACCAGGTTCGATTTTCTGCATTCTCGCATCCGTAGCAAGCATTTTGATAGGAAATGATGACGAATATGAAAAAATTGAAAAACGCATACGAAAATTTCAGACTCAGTGTGCAAGGGCCCTGGAGATATCAGTAGACATAGCGAATGAGTCATCCCCAGTATTTGATATTCTTTATTTGCTGCTCTCCGTTGCTATGTTGTTAGGATGACAAAAAGGTATTTTTTTAGCCTGTCCTCGTAAGGAAGGCATTCCAACGGTTGGGCAACAGTCCCATCCTGAGAAAAGCACAAACGATGCTGATGTGTTATCTCTTCTTGCTCCCCACTCTCTTTGTGATGATACAGAGCAGTCGGGGGAATGGAGCCAATGCGAGGGAACTCATTCAGACTCTGCAGAAGCGGATGATGAATCAATGAAGGAGGATTTTTCCTTAAATACTCTTATAACTAGAATATGTAGTGCCGCCAAGTTTGTTGGCCTGCAGTCTCCATTGCCTGATCCAGTTCCTGTTGGGGGTGTATAGGAAGGCATATCCCAGAATAATTCTGCACCTTGTATTCCAGTGGCAGACGATTATACTTCTATGTTGAGAACAGCGTGGAAGAAACCGTTTCAAAAGCCTCAATTTAATGCAGGCTGTAGAAGGTTGGCTATAAAGTGCTAAAAGTACAGTAGCATTATAATTGCCAGAATGAAAGGGTCAGGCAGAGTTGGCAAAATTTTTTGAAAACTTAACTTCTATTAAAATAGAAAAAACTAGTACATAGCACATGGCATACCTTTGCATATTCCTGCATATTCTTGTCCTGCATTGCTTTATTGGCAACATTTTCTTACTATCATCAATATAAATAACTGTCCTTATATATTTATACTGTATATTACATTTTTGTCATAATCATATTAATAATAATAATTATCATTGTAATATCAAAGATTATTTTTAATTTATAATATTTTTAACCTATACACCAGACATAATAGGATAGGGTTCTAAATGATGATGATGATGATCATCATCATCACCATCATCATAATTTAGAACCCTATGATTGTTTTTTTAAACTGTAATTTCAAATATTTTAACAACAATGTATTTATTATTATCATTATTATTACTATTATATTTCAGTTTCAAATATTATTTTTTAATAAATAATAATATATTTTTTTACCCTTCAGACATAATGGGATAGGGTTCTAAAACCAGTTTATTCACTAAACAGGACAAACCATGAGGCAAGCATACAAGAACCGGCTATCCATCAACAGAACTGGACAAGCCACAGGAAGTTGTTGTGCAAACAGGAAGGACAGAATGAAGAGTGGACGATGACGTCCACATAAGAAGAAATACAACAGTATGCACCTGTAAGTCATCTGTAAGTGAACTCCGTGCTTTCTGTCTCTCTCTCTCTCTCTAAACACACACACACACACACACACAAACACACACACACACTTACTTGACATTTGATACCTTTTTGATATTTTGCAGTGGGCATCATATGCACTCCGTCATCCAATCATCATTATCATCATCATCTAAGCCAAATTGCTAGTCGCACATCCAGGCATGTAAGGCAGTGTTTGGAACTGTATGTCTGTGATTGTGTGTACAGTATAGATCAGTGTGGAAGGTGGAGGGCTCTTCAGGAGGTGTGCTGAGGTCATGTGTTTCCTGGCAGAGGAGTAACCCTGCAGGCGTGGAGGCATGAGGATATTAATACCACACAGTGTGGAAGTCCCCTTCCCACATACACACACCCACACACACAGGAGAAAAGATGAAGATCACACATCCTCATTCGGTTTTGCACTACTGTAGTTGGTGGTAAACAAGGTCAAAGGTCAAGATATGATATATCGCATATATCTTCACAGGAAAACAGACCATTAATAGGCCTCCAAAGAGTTCACTACCACTGTCTTAAAGTGAACGCAATTTTCACTTCATGCTTAGCGAGTGATGGGTTGCATTTCACTGCAATTCACTGCAGCGTTTTACAAGCGAGTGTGAAGATTGCAGTCCGTCTGAGGCAGCAAAAAAACACAATTGTTTTCAGAATATAGTTTGACATGTTTCCTATTGTGTCAGTCGAGCATTAGATTTTATCCACATCACAATGGTGGGAAATGCACAACAATACGCTGTAACTGGGTCGACGTAGACAGCTTAAAATAAAGATAGATTGCAAGACAGCACGACTACCATTCTGGCAAACTTTGACCTACAAAACTGAAATTAATTTGTTTTAATTATTCAATAATTGATAATTATTAAGTATTGCTATTACGTTAAATGAAATACCTAATCACAAGTATTTATTTTCGGCACTTAACTCGCCCCTAGCGTTTGTGTTACAGATAAGAGTAACACCTCAGACCTAAACTAAATTGAGCTGAATAAATGACACTACTGTCTTCTACTTTATAGCTGAATTGAATTAGTTAATAATTGACCCTTCAGAAAGACCCACCCTCCTAACTTACTGTTGCTATGTCCGACAAGCCATGCCTATCTCACACTACTAATCATGTTCTCACGCAGTAAAAAAACTGACAATGCGCCGACAGACAAGACAAAGCAGATTACTTCTAGTATGAAACGAGGTCTAAGTTTTCAAATTTTGAAATTTAGATTTCAAAATGTTGAAATTCAAACAATAAATACTGTTTTGTGGCTCTTTAATGTGACAGATCGCTGTAGTGCATCAGTTCAAACGACACGTGAACCGATCATCTCTTCCTCTTTTCTAGTTATAATGTGAAATAATCATGAATGAACATCAGACGGTATCTTGTTGCAACCGCAGAAAGATGTCAACACACCATTTTTCAAGTTCAAGTCCACCAAAGTTAATCTACTCTCCTATCTGATTTGTTTGTCGGACAAAATAGCAGATTCGGCATTATGATTGGTCAATCAAACTTGCGGCATTATTGATTCTGTTACTGTCCTGTTTAATACTGTGAAGCTTCTTTGAATATCTCTACTGTATAAAGCGCTATAAAAAATTAAATTGTGAGGCATGTGAGGAAACGTGTACTGTTAATTTTGTATGTGCTCAGGCTTAACTTTGCCCCACAGACAATAAAATCAGGGCCGCTGCTGGCCAAATGGGTGCCCTAAGCAGGATTGTATTGTTGTGCCCCCTCCGTCAAATATTACGGAAGTTAAAAAAAAACACCTACTATAGGGGTCAAAATAGAACTTTAATAAAATATAAAAGTAAATTAATTAATTAATTGTAATTAAATTATATTATTTACAAATTATAATTGTAGTTCTAGACAGTTACCTATGGCTATGATTTTATTAATACAGTTGTCTGATTGATTTTATAGTCTCAAGCATTCAGAAATCATGCAAAAAAAAATTAAGCCGTTGTACTACAATAAAACCATGGTTAATTTTTGTAAGGGTTGTGATGTCCACATGTTTTTGTTGAAGTAATTATAGAGGCTGTAGTATTTCTATTTCAAAAAGGTGGCCAGAAAATTAATAGTAAGTGAATATTTGAATTAGCTTAAATGTTTGGTCAATATTAAACAAGGATTTGATCATCCTGTCAGTGTAACAGCAGCAATTACCAGGCCTTTGGCTCCATTTGCAGGCATTTGTAATGTACATAAATAAAACCATGGTTAATTTGTGGTTAACAAGAACCATGATTTTTGTTTTTTTGGTTTATTCGTAGTAAAACTATGGCTAATTTTCATAAGGGAACATAGAATCTCAGAAAGAATATTAGATGCGTTGTTGGTGGTTAAACTATTACTGACATTAAAACCCGTTATTAACGTCAACAGCCAAAATATTTTCACAGGATTATCAATGTACTGTCAGGGAGTCTCTATAACCAGTCACAAGCTCTGGACTACATGTCCCAGAATCCTCCCCTGCTTACACCTGTTTTCAGTCATGATCACCACTCACACCAGATCACACTCACCTGTATTCTGCATTATTATTATGCATTCACCTGCACCTGCCATCTCCAATCAAGCCACCTTCAAGAACACGCTCCTCACAGTCACTCATCGTCCGGTCTACTGTTCACCTTCTTGAACTAGTCCAGACTCCCTGTACGTTACTTACCTGTGTGTACGTACTCCTAGATCCTCCAACGTTTCCTTCCTCCGTTCCTGGTCCTCAATCTCCAACGAACCTGCAAAGAGATCACACATCAGCATTCAGCTAAAAACCTTTGAACCGTTTATTGTATTGGATACTCACCTGCCTTAGCTCCTTACCATCTGCTTCTACCATACCTGTCAATAAACCTGCCATTCATTCACTAACCTGTTGTCTCCAGCTTGATCTGTGACATGTACCTGAAAGTGATGCACGGGCTTAATTTTTTTGTCTTTTTCTTTTCTCGGCGCCGGATTGCTGATGTCTTTTCACGGGTAGTTGTCCATCAATTATGATCATTTGCATTCAGCCGCAAACATGAGGTGTGAGCGATCGCGGATGCGGGAATATGGTCCGTCACCGTAAAATGCAGTTTTTATAACGATATATATGTGTGTGTGTGTGTTCATGTTTATATTTGTATTTATGCATATGTTAATTTTATTATTAATACAGAATGGAAGGTTTTTTTTTTTTTGAGCAGCTGGGTTGGTGCCCTACGCAAACTGCATACTCTGCATATAGGGAGCGGAGGTACTGAATAAAATCCATTAAAAATAATTAAAGGGGTGACTCAAACCATATATAGAGACTAGAATATCACAGAGCCTTAAGGTCATTGCACACTGAGTCCGAAATTCTCATCCGAAATTTTTGCATGTTAAAAAATAAATACGACCTAACGTTGTGTCAATCACATTTACACACTGCCTCCGAAACTTTCGTCCGTCATAAAAATATTCGGACCAGGTTCGATTTTATGCATTCTCACATCCATAGCAAGCATTTTGATAGGAAAGGATGACGAATACGAAAAAATGGAAAAATGCATACGAAAATGTCGGACTCAAGGGCCCAGGGCCCTGGAGTTGGTTCACCTTCTGCCTATGCTACCATGTACCCTTTTTGCCCTCCTGATATGCTATCTGCTATCTAAATTAACGCAATATCAGTAGACATAGCGAATGAGTCATCCCCAGTATTTGATATTTGATATTCTGTATTCTGCTGCTCTCCGTTGCTATGTTGTTAGGATGACAAAAATGTATTTTTTTTAGCCTGGTCTGCCTCAGTGGTCTAATAACAGCACTCACCAACTCACTTCCATCAACACACCTGCCTGGAAGATCTGTTTCGACCTCACTCTGACCGTCACTAACGGTCTAAATAGAATGATAACCTTCGTTCCGCCTTCTCGAGACCTTATGTAAACAAAGTCATGCCCATGACCCCGGAGGCAGAGCTTCCCGCACTATAAAAGCGGTATGAACTTCCGGATTGTCCTCTTTACCTTTCTCGCCATAGGAACCTGGTACGGGTAAGAACCGATCTAATATTTCACCATTCAATTCTTCACCCAAGTGGTGCAGGTGCCTTGTGTCCCTGTGAATTGTGTATTGTGTATCACTGCATTGTTGTTGTTAATAATACAAAGTTTAATCCTCTATCAAAAACATTCAAATTAAATTCCTAATTCTTACAATAGAGTATAGTAAATTACTATTTAGACTTGCCACAATCATACTGGAATACCCAACCTTATTTTATAACAGACCATTTTATATGAATGTGAGAGACTTCTGATTCAATAGCTACTACAGGCAACGTGGAAGAAACGGTTTCAAAAGCCTCAATTTAATGCAGGCTGTAGACAGTTGGCCAATGCCCATTACCCAACGGAAACTGGATTGGGGGACATGCTGCCAGTAGAACAAGCAATAGCTGCATGGACTGCCTTAGGTCCCATCCGTGCTTCTGCTAACCCTCGCTGCCCCAGGAACAGTGCTGCAGGTTGTGTCACTCAGCAATGGACCCTCGTGATGGGCATAGAGAATGTCCTTCATGCTTGGGGATTGCTCATTTGAAAGAGGATGTGGATAATTCCTGCGCTGCAGCTTGTGACCTGCCTAGAGATGAACGACTTCGCCGTGCTAATAGGACATGCAGTTCTGTACCTGAGCATGGTAGGGAGAGGGAACGTTCATCGGACAGGCGCGGCCATAAGCGCCCGCGCAACCTTACCCAACGGAAACTGGATTGGGGGACATGCTGCCAGTAGAACAAGCAATAGCTGCATGGACTGCCTTAGGTCCCATCCGTGCTTCGGCTAACCCTCGCTGCCCCAGGAGGGAGTGTGCTAAAACTGACCATCTGATCTCACGGTCCTTTAATGCTTCTGCATGTGCAGCTCATACAGGCAATGCTTTGGCAATCCTGTTAGCAGCCTTGCGAAAAACAATAGACATAGAGGACCAGAATTCTAAGAAGCTTGTTGATTCAGCTTTGGCTGCTCACTCTCAGTTGACACGTGATGTGGGGGAGGCGATGTCTTCTACCATTTTATGTCGTAGACAAATATGGCTGGCACAAACCACTTTACCGGATGCCTTAAGAGGTGAACTAATGATGAACGACTTCGCCGTGCTAATAGGACATGCAGTTCTGTACCTGAGCATGGTAGGGAGAGGGAACGTTCATCGGACAGGCGCGGCCATAAGCGCCCGCGCAAGCACTCACGTGATCGTTATGACTCCAAACACAAGACAAATATGGCTGGCACAAACCACTTTACCGGATGCCTTAAGAGGTGAACTAATGAATTTGCCAGTGGTGCCTGGTCAGGTCTTTCATTCAGACTCTCAAGAGGTGCTGGACAGAGCAGAGCGCTCTATCACAATGAGAGAAATGATGCAACATCATGCAACATCCTGTTTGGTCTAGGCGCACGAATAGTGATCCAGCTATTATTCAGCAAGACTTTCGCAGCCGAATGCAAAATCCTGCCACACATTCCCAGAGAAAATCTCAGTCCCGTGGAGGTGGCCGGCAGGGAAATTCAAGGAGGTGTGCAGGCCGGGAACCATCGACTGTTCCTCCCAACTTTTGCAGAAAGCAGTCTTTCTTGGGTTCTATCCACCATAACCCACGGGTACCGGCTGCAGTTTCAACGGCGCCCCCACCTTTTTCAAGAGTCCTAATGACTGTCGTCAAGGACCCATTATTAAAATCTATACTGGTGAAAGAGGTAGAAAGTCTCCTACAAAATGGAGCGATTTCAAAGGTGCCCTTCGACACAGAGCAGACTGGATTTTATTCAACTTATTTCATAGTGCCAAAAAAAGACGGTGGTCATCGGCCCATTCTAGACCTCAGGGGCCTCAACCAATACTTGAAATTTCTTCTATTCAAAATGACTCATACAAAGATGGTAATACAGTCCATAAGAGCAGGGGAATGGTTCACATCTCTGGATTTAAAGGATGCCTATTTTCACGTCCCAATTTGCCCAGAGCACAGGCCCTTCCTCCGCTTTGCCTTTCAAGGCCAAGCCTTTCAGTTCAAGGTTCTACCGTCTGGCCTATCATTAGCACCGAGAATCTTAACTCGGGTGGTTGCAGCCAACCTAGCTCCTCTTCAGTTACGCGGGGTCAAAATCCTGCCTTATCTGGACGATTGGCTTATTTGTGCTCCTTCCCAAGAACAGGTGATTCGGAACACAGAGGTTCTGTACATGAGTTCTAGCTCATATTCAGTTCCTGGGGTTCACAGTGAATTGGAAAAAGAGCATTCTCCAGCCCAAACAGCAGGTGGAATTCCTGGGTCTGCATTTCAATTCCATTACAATGGAAGCATGTCTTACTTCCCGGAGAGTAGACAACCTGGAGAAGGCAATAAATCACTTTCAGACAAGGAAGGCTGTGACAGCCCACAGGGTACAGAAATTGTTGGGAATAATAGTAGCATCCTCAGTAGTAATCCCCTTAGGTCTGCTGAGGGTACGCCCTATACAACGGTGGTTCAACTCTTTTCATCTTTGTCCGAAAGAGGACCGAATGAAGAAACTGTTGGTATCACAGGCCTGCATGCGAGCCTTACTTCCCTGGAGGGACAAGAGCTTCCTTTGCAGGGGAAGCCCACTGGGCAATATTCCCCACAGGAGATCAGTGATCACAACGGATGCATCACTGACGGGTTGGGGAGCTGTTTGGGAAGGCAGGTCAGTAAAGGGCAAATGGGAACCCCCTTGGTCATCAGAACACATAAATGTGCTCGAACTGAGGGCTGTTCATCTTGCTCTGAAAGCCCTATTACCGATTATACGCTACAAACATGTGCTGATAAGAACGGACAATACCTCAGCAGTTTACCACATAAATCACCAGGGGGGGACGAAATCACTAAGATGCCTTCAGGAGACAACGGATCTGTTAATATGGGCATGGCCACGGCTGTCCTCACTGAGAGCAATCCACATTCCGGGCGCAGCAAACAGGGTGGCCGACATTCTGTCCAGAACGGGCCCTCTCCCCTGGGAGTGGCGGTTACATACAGAGGTGGTAGCCCAAATTTGGGCCCGATATGGGACAGCCCAGGTAGATCTTTTTGCATCCCTGGAAACAAACCATTGCCCGAGATGAAACTGTGCGGGAGACTCTAAACAATGCTAGAGCCCCATCTACTCGTGCTAATTACGCCAGTAAATGGAGAATCTTTTCAGAATGGTGTTTGGGCACAAATTTTGACCCAGTAACCTGCTCTGTGCCGCTTGTTCTTCGTTTTTTTGCAATCTCAACTAGACCAAGGCAAAGCAGCCAGTACGATCAAGGTCTATACCTCATCTATCTCTGCATCTGAGGGGTGGGGGGTTTGATGGCCAGCCATTAGGCAGACATCCCTTGGTATGTCAGTTTCTGAAGGGAGTTCGTCATTTGTGTCCAAATCGCACTTTGCAGCCACCAAATTGGGACTTGCCCCTTGTATTAGACTCTCTCACTAAGCCCCATTATGAACCAATGGAAGATGAAGATTTTAAAGCATTTGTCCCTGAAGACAGCTTTCCTCTTGGCCATCTGCTCTGCTAAGAGGGTAGGGGAATTGTGTGCTCTATCTGTTAGTGATGAACATCTGCTTTGGAAACCAGATGGCACAGGAGTGTCACTTTGGCCAAACCCTGCCTTGTTGCCAAAAGTGATTAATCCTCAGTTTAAGAATCAAATACTGGAGATGGTTCAGTTTCAACCTCCTTCACAGACAGGACAGGAAGGTTTGCTCACCCTATGTCCAGTAAGGGCATTACGCACTTATGTGAATGTTACTCAGCCTTTGAGAAAGTCTCATTCTCAGCTTTTTGTTTGCTATGGAGAAACCAGGCTAGGGTTGCCACTTTCAAAGCAACGTTTGTCACACTGGTTGGTTGATGTTATCTCCCATGCTTATGCATTAAGAGGGTTGCCAGTTCCTATTGGAATACGGGTCCACTCAACCAGAAGTGTAGCTACTTTATGGGCTGCACTAAAAGGATTTCAGGTGGAGGATATTTGTGCAACAGCATCATGGTCTACGCCTTGTACGTTCAAAAAATTGTACAAAAGCACTGCTGTTTTAATGTCTATTACCCAGCGAGGGTAAGATGGTACGGATTCTGTAGTTCCTCGCGACCCTGTTGACATGAGTCATCCTATTTAGACCGTTAGTGATGGTCAGAATGAGGTCGAAACAGATCGTAAGTGTAGCGTCTGCGTAGAATCATGCATAAAGCGCGGTTTTGGTGGTCTGCCTCCCTGACGAGCCACACAAGACCGGCTCTGACTGCTTGCCAGTCACCACACAAGCCCCAGTGCCAAGACTCCTAGGGAACCTAATCGAAAGGGGGGTGGCCAAAAAACTCTACTTGGCCATCACATTAGAAAATGAGGTGAGACTGGAGGCCCTGCTGGACACTGGAGCTGACCTCACTTTGATGTCCACTGCATAAATAAGGAAAGTATTCTTCCTTGGCCAGGAAAATAATCTTTCTTTGAATTGATAAATGATTATTTTGTCTGCTCGGTGGACGGACAGATCAAGTAATGGTAATATTGATTCTGCTACAGTTAATTCGAAGATCTAATCTTAATATTTATTATTAATCATAACCAGTTATAATTAGTCATAAATATTTCCCTTTTGAGCTGATTTACTACATAAGTTATGAATACAACTATGGATCTGTGAGACCGAAGGATGACTGTCGCTATCCTTGTCGCTCAGAACACTAAGGCGATCAAGGTAAGAGGACAATCCGGAAGTTCATCCCGCTTTTATAGTGCGGGAAGCTCCGCCTCCGGGGTCATGGGCATGACTTTGTTTACATAAGGTCTCGAGAAGGCGGAACGAAGGTTATCATTCTATTTAGGCCATTAGTGACGGTCATCCTTCGGTCTCACAGATCCATAGTTATATTCATAACTCACATTTCTAGTAATACCTTGATTAGCTGCTTCAGCTGTGTTTAATTAGGGTTGGAGCTAAACTCTGCAGGACACCAGCCCACCAGGACTGAGTTTGGAGACCCTTGGTCAAAATGATTGAGATGGCCAATCAAATCAAAGACTGTCAACATGAATTCTAGATGTTGATATAAAAATTAAATTAATTTAATAATGTCAGACATTATTAAATTAATGTCTGACATATCTTACAATAGAAATGTTAAAAGACTGGTAGGAACATCCAGTGATGCAAACTACTTGATGACTTTATCGCTGATTTAAATTGAAGACATATCATTTACGTCAGGAGTTCTCAAGTCTACATTCAAAGGTAAAAATCTGAATTTTCATCAATGTCAAAGGTCCGGAACAATTGGTTATTACAAAACTTGTTTTTAATAAGCATACATAACATGCATAACAAATCAACACTCATTTTTTGAAAAAAATAAAGTGCCCTTTGCATTCAAAATACATTAATAACAAGTGCAAAAGTGGCAAAACAATTAATTTAAGTGTCAGCAATAGAGGTTGACTGATACAGGTTTTTCTCTGGCCAATGCTGATGCTGATATTTAGAAATCAGGCCATCTGCTGCGGATGGCCAATCCCTACAAACAAGCCTTTACGGGCCCCCAATGGGCTGCCAGTGCAGGGCCTCTGAGATTTTGCTCATTGGCAAAACGTTGGCCCCTTAGCGCTGGCCCTGCACGGGCAGCCCTCACTTAGCTCCAAGGAAGCCCTCACTAGGCCCACACAGAGCCAGCACTATTAATCTACAACGGGTGCCCAACCCTAGTCCTGGAGATCTACCTTCCTGCAGAGTTCAGCTCCAACCCTGATCAAACACACCTGTCTGTAATTATCAAGTGCTCTTTCAGATCCTAATTAGTTGGTTCAGTTGTGTTTGATCAGGTTTGGAGCGTCCTCTGTAGGCTGTAGCCTACGAATTGGGACACAGCTAAAGTGTTCAGCAGGTGAGCCATGCTGGCTACTGCTGCTTGTTATTGCTCCCTCTACCCACATGGCCAGGGCCGGATTTACCTCTTTTCGTGACATAGGCAAAACAAATTTTTGGGTCCCCCTTCCCTATTAATATAATAGGCCTAATATTACCACCCAAGCAAACAAAAATATTTCTTAATCAGTTGAATCAGTTTTCTATCACAATAAGCACTTGCGTTCAGTCATTAAAAATCGATTGTAGTTCTTAATTTGTTTGAGAACTGAGAAAGACGTTCCATTAATAGGCGCGGCGACGTGGCCACATAACCACTTTATGCATTATTTCTCTAATAATTTTAATGGCCTGGAGTCACAATCACACATCAATTGTTCAGATGATTTGTTTCAAGACATTTGACATGTTTCCATCCTGAAATCTCGTGCGTTGAACTAGCTAATCTTTTACGCACCTAATCCCAAACCTTCTGTTGCAAATTCCAAAACGTCATTTTAGAGCTAATAACAGAGGCTTGAGCCATTGATATGCAGGCTAATGCAGTTATTAATGCAGTCTAACGCAGTTATTAGAGAGCGAAAGAGAGAGAAGGAGAGAGAGATTAAGTGCGTGTGAATACTTGCGTCTGTGCGTCTTTCAGCAGTATTCAGCAGCAGCATCTACTAATAGCGAATCTTTAAGTTGAACTGCTTCCAAGAACCTCGCTGCAAAACTATTTTATTGATAAATTCGCGGGGCAGCCGCAGCTCTGACAACAAGTTTCTGTCCACATCTCCGCATGTGTGCGCAAATGTGCGTGTCTGTCTGTACTGTGTCTGTCTGTATGTCTGTGAGAGAGAACGGGAGAAAGAAAGCGTGATTTCTGTACATAAAAAAGGTTGAAGACATGGAAATAGTTCGTCATTTTTAGCCTATTGTTTGTTATATTTATTTGCTGTGGTTTTGGTTCTTTTACTGCTGTAGGTAGCCCATAGTATAACAAAAATATTATATATCTCTTCATTGTGTTTGGGCCCCCCTGGACGAGCAAGTATAGGCACGTGCCTGGAATGCCTATGCGTAAATCCGGCCCTGCACATGGCTTTACTTAAGGCAGTGGTTCTCAAACTTGTCCTGGAGTACCCCCAGCCCTGCACATTTTGTATATCTCCCTCATCTATCACACCTGATTCAACTCATCAGCTCATTAGTGGAGACTGCAAGAACTGGTCTGTATCCGAAATCGCCCCCTATACCCTCAAATAAGATACTATTTGAGGGGACAGCCATTTTTAGGCATTGGTCATTTTTGGTGTCCAAAACCATAGTGGACGCTCTCGAGTGCACTCATTCAATCCCACAGTGCACCGCAAAAACGCGTGTACAACCAATGTACACTCAATGGCTAGGGAATCCCCATAATGCACTGTGAGAGTCGCGCGCCAAATGAATTCCCGCGTCTCGCCAGAAGATGGCACCCGCAGCTGAATCATCCATTCATTCATTTTACAACGTCCACGGCGTAATACAGCATACAACACAGTTACAAATTCATTGTAAATTGACTATTAAATTGTTTAACTAGGGTTTATACATCATTTCCGTGACATAGTTTGAGATAAATCCTTTAATCTTACTACTGGAGCTGCCCGTTTCAAATTATTATTAAACAGCAAGCAAGCTATGCAAAAGAGGAAGTCCTTCCGGTGCACTCAGTGTCCAAATTTACTCACTTGTTTTCATTCACTCCTTCAAGTGAATTGTATGAGTGGACTAATGTAGGTAATAGTGAATGAGGGTATAGGGGGCGATTTCGGATACAGCCCTAAATTGGGTGTGTCAGATATAGGGAGACATACAAAATGTGCAGTGCTGGGGGTACTTCATGGAGAGGTTTGAGAACCACTGACTTAAGGAAACCTAAAACACCCTAGCACCCCTAGTGGTAAGGAAGAACATTGACCACAAAATTCTTATTAACAGGCTCATGTCTGTTGCACCTCAAATATGGCTCATGAGATCCACTTTCCTGCAGAGTTTAGCTCCAACTTTGATCAAACTCACCCACCTGTGATTTTCTAATGATCCTGAAGACATGCTCAAGTGTGTTTGATTAAGGTTAGAACTAAACTCTGCAGGAAAGTGGATCTAGTGAGCCAGATTTGAGGATCCCTGGCCTATATGAAACGTCTCGGTTACGTATGTCACCCTCGTTCCCTGAAGGAGGGAACGGAGACGTCACGTCGGCTGACCGACGAAATTGGGATCTCGCTTAGAGAGACCAATCCACTTCGAGTGTAAACTAAACGAGCCAATGCGAAGCGAAAAGCTGAATATGCGTTGCATCTGCTGCCTACTTATACTCACGCTGTGATCAGCAGCAGCTGGATGCAATAATCGCATGCCAATGTGCATTGGCTCGTTTAGTTTACACTCGAAGTGGATTGGTCTCTCTAAGCGAGATCCCAATTTCGTCGGTCAGCCGACGTGACGTCGGGAGTGACCGACTGAAAGGGAACAACAGGTTCTGAAAAGGTCTCTTTTGGTTTGATCCATTCCAGTTCAACTGAGTGGCTAAAGAATGGCCAGTCAATAGGTGCGTTTCCATTACAGATTTGCACAAAACTTTGGCGATATTTTATAAATGTCGATAAAAAAGTATTGCGAAATGACGGCGTTTCCATTAACCCATGTTATGCGACTAAAACGTCACCTTTTGCCTCTCGGGATAAGTCATGGTAACGGATTTTGGTGGGATTTTGGCTATATTTATTCAAAGAAGGTGTATGCGTGTAGCTTTACAGAAGCAGCACAGAGAGCCGCTTCAGAAACGTGTGTGGTGCGGCTGGATTCTGGAATAAACACAAGCATTGTGGCCGCAATCAGCTTCAGTGGCCGTATCAGAGCCACACTGCATTAATGTTAGGGAAAGCCCCTTATACTGGAGAGCGACCACGTAAGAAGTGTTTCTTGGAGGTTATAGTACACTGAAGAATGATCATATGACTTTTCACATACGCCATGTGACCTGTAAATGTGAAAAAGCCGTTTCCATTGCAGTTTTGCGAATTATTCCTTTTTCGCATTGCCTGAAAAACCACCTCATGCAAGTGTAAAAACTTTTTTGCGATATATAGGCGTTTTTGCCCATAGGCGTATTTTCAATTCGCAATTTCAATTTGCGCAATTTGAAGGGTAATGGAAATGCGCCTAATGTTGTTTGTATTCTCCTAGTTGCATTACAGGGCTGCCTACACAAAACCTGCATGGGTCCAAAGGATACAAAAGTTGCTCTGCGCCCGAACGGGCTGGCCCACACTGGTCCATCATCTGATTAATGTGGGCAGTCCGCTAGTGTGGGCTGCTCACAGAGAGACCGCGGTCAGCCCAAAGCTGTGGGCCTCGCCTGGGCAAGCCCGCACTGGGCCTGTTTATGTTTGGTGTGGGCTGGTTCTAGCCCACTGTGCCCGCAAAAAGCCAGCATGGGCCCCGCAAGGACATGTTTGCAGGGTATATATGATGCGATTTTTTTTGTCTGACATGTTTGACCGATTTCCTTTTTTTTCCCCCTTCATCTCATAAAAGAGAGTATGAGTAAATGTTTATTGCAGGGCACAAGATAGTAATAGTAGTAGACTAATTCTTAGTAATAATACATGGCTCAACAGTTCTGAAGCTTTTTGTTTATGTTTGTTAACAGACACCAGTGTTTCCCACAGAATTGCAAATGCAAATTCATTCTCTGCCAGCAGGAGGCGCTTTTAGAGTGGGAGAAATATACTGTATATATATATATATATATATATAAGCACATGCTAAGGAAGCAAGATCACATGAGGAGGCATTATAAAAAAGCAAGCCAAAAGGGAAAATTTATGAACCTGTCCGTTCAGGGTTAGGAATGAAAAACAAACACATGCACAGTTTCATCAGAGGACAAATCTGCAGACATAGAGGTCTTTATCATATAAATGCATGTAAGTTTATTCTCTTGCTTATTTCTGTATTATAAATGCCATGTGTAGTGTACACATACACATAAACAAAACTATCTAAACAAAACGTCAATAAAATATTCATAATGAATACTTTACCACTAAATAATTCAGCAACAACAGTGCACTAATAACATGGCAATCATTTTAAATGTTGTATAAACTTACGTATAGACAAACATCCACCGAAGCCTTTTTCAAAAAACATCACTGTAAGAGGAAGAATTAATAAGACAATAATATATGTATGGCTTCTTCAAGGCCATCAGATTATGATTACAAATCATCAAGCTGATTCCTGTCTTATAAACCAATCATAAATCAAATCACAAAACAGATGTACTGAAAATAATACCAAAATTAATTGGGCAAAAAAATTAACATTTACATGATGCGAGATGTTTCAGATTAAAAAGTTTACAAAGAGAGAGACATAAGCACTTATTTCTAAAATATCATTTTATACAAATTGAAAGCAGCTTGTAATGGGACAAGCCAAACCTCTAAACCAATGTGTTCTTGACTGGTGGGTCGGTTCTGATGGAGCCGCAAACAGCAGGGAAAAACAATGTCAGATCCACATGAAGAAATCCATACAAAAATAGTAATTATTTCATAAATTAATAAATAAGGCAATTTTCCATACTTGATGTGGACTGTAAAAATGGATTCTCAAGCAAAACAAGTTGAGAATCACTGCTTTAACCAACCAATGTCAGTACATTTTTAAACAGACCCACATATATGGAAAACCTGTGTTGATTTCAGTTTGGACAATTCTCAACTTTAGTGCCTATATATAGCCACCCACATGTGAATCAGACTGTGAATTTGGCCTACAAAACCATATTCACCACTATAAGCAGGAAAATATCTAGTAATCAACACTGCTGCAACCTTGATAGAGGAGTTTAGTGAATGTTACTGCTTCTAATTAGTAACACACATTTACATCAGTGTGTATATGTACAGTGCAGTCTTTCACAGCAGGAAAGAATGAGTGAGATAACTATTCAAAGGATTTAAAGGACATTTAGTGATAATGCTAATTTTATATTTAGTTCTGTCATGACAACTCTCGGAGGGATTGGCATGGTAATGTACATGATAATGTTAATGTATTTGGTCTTGGCGGAATAGATCTGCTACGCTGCTGCTGCAGAGCAAGTACCGAGACTTGCTACTGCCAATACATCCACAACATGCTGCTGTGAGCATGTAAGAAACATTGCTGCTGCAAATATAACATACATGAAATAACCCCCATATAGCATACATGAATCACCCCGTAGCAGATCTATACAGGTGGAGCTGGGGAAGGTGGAGGGTTTCTGAAGCAAGCTGCGACTGCTACGGCAAGCACTAGTCATGTATTTGAATGTTGAGCAGCGAGCTCATTGGCTACCGATACAGGAGAGAACCAATCAGTTGTGCCATGTGATAATGATGTCATTAGGTCAGATTGAGTTAGACCTATCGGACTGCGCCATCTAGAGTTTCATGCCAGAACTCTGTATATATATGACAAACTGAAGCCAAATATGTTTTTAAACATTAATACAGAGGGACATAAGCATTATTTAAGAATAACACTCTTAAACAGTGTTTCTCATATACATATAATCTGTTATACATAAACACACCCACAATTTCATTTACAGTCTATCATAATTTCAAAATAATGTAAAAAACTACACAAAAACATGAACGCCTTCAGTGATTCCATAATACAATTGTTTTAAAAAAGAAGTGTCTGCTCTTAAGAAAATGTTGGTCTTTGAGCTCCCTTCTACACTGTAGCACAACTAAATGTTTTATTTCCTTTGCATAAAAGATTATAAATCAGTTTAAACTGGTTTTACCTGGTACCCCAGCTGGTTTTAGGAGTTTTGGGCACTTTTAGCTGATCAGACTGCGAGACACTAGCTTGTAATTCCAGGAAATGAGATTAGGCTGGTTTAAACAGGTTTTTATAGCGGGGCATGTATGAAAGTTTGATTTTTAGATTTTTTTTTTAAGCATTCAACCTCAACAGTATAAAACGCATAACAGGAGGATAAAAGATTTCTTCCCCAATAGATAAATAAAGAAATAAATTACGAAAAGCTTCAGAACTAGGGGTCTGATTTGGTGCTTAAAATCAATCCCAGCATATCATGACAAAATTATGACCAATATATGTATAATTTCAAGATATGGAAATCCCCATGACCTTCATGCAAGTCTTATGATGCCAAAGTTTCTCACTGAAAGAAACAAGATGAAGTGTGTTAAACCTCCCACTGTAAATGTCACAATCTACAGAAACAATATGTTTGCCATTATTTATTTTGTTATTTGCATTCTCAGTGTATTCTGCTGAAAATTTGGGAAAACTGAATAAAATAGGAGAGAGGTTGAAACATTATCAAACTAAAGATATGACACCAAATATGATATGCACCAACTACATTGTACAACAGTTCCTCTTATTTTGCTGAAATAAACAATATAATATGAAACTAATGTTATTCCATCATTTCAGTCAATGGTGGCTGGTAATCCACCCCCTGGGTATCCTAGACTTATAAATATCAGAAAATGTAATAAACCTGTACAGCAGTGTCTAAAAGTCTGAGAACACTCGATGAAATCTATTCTAATAAAAATAAAAAGTCGTCATATAATTAGCATAACAATTTACATTAAAAAGTAAAATAGAAAAACAAAGCACACAAATTTCTTCTGCTATGCAGCATACAAGCTGCCCATGTCATGTCATCTGGCATGATTGAGAATGTTCAAAAAACATCTTGAAAGAAAAAAAAAATCTGACTTTTGTATAATGTAATTAACATTGGTTAAAATGTGACCCTGCCTGTGAAAACCCAGCTAAAGTCTTTTTTTTGTTTGTGATTTACTGTTTTCTACATAAAATCATCCTTCATAAAGATGTAGAACATTCTGTGAAAATATAACCTTTATATCTTTAATATTGACAGAGTAAGGCCATGCCAAAGATTGAAATCATAGTGAAATGAATGGTTGAAATCAAACTTTGATGCTTGTTATCTCATAATTAGATTTTGAGACTTTAGCCCGGATTTCACAGACAGGGTGAATCTGAAATATTTATACTTTATATGTCACAACCTCATTTTTTAATCATAAATCTGTTTATCTAGGCTTTAAAAACATTTTGACCCAATTGTACAACTCTGATGTGAGAAGAAACCCACAACGGGGTGGAAAAATAGTGAAATAACACTTGTTTTTTGATTGCTTTTACCAGAAATACAAAGCACATTAGAACAGAAAAACAAGGAATCTTAAAATGGGACAGAAGAGTATGATGGCAGTAACTGACCATTAGCTACACTTGTTCTGCAAACATTTTGGTTGAAATCAACTGTCAGTCTCAGTTTGCGCTGTGGGTGACTGCAATCCACTTTCATTATCCTTCAGGGTCTTTCAAACTGACTCGCTTCCATAAAGCTTAAAACAACAGACTCTGTTTCAAGATTTCCTTTGAATCCTGTTTGAGCTCGTATATTCCACCAAGTTGTCCGCTTAATTGTGCAACACATATTGCGCACCACAAAGTTTCAGTGTTTCAAACACGGCTTGGAAGGACCTGTAATACACACAGCTGAAGTCCCCGGCTTTGCCTGATGAGAAATCCAATTGTTTGTCAGAGGAGCGAATCAGTTGCCCTCCAGCGCTCTAAAAAAAACTCACTTCCAGTCCACAAACTGAGCTCAAATAACACAAAGAAATAACTGCACTTCAAAACAATAACCAACAATAAACAGATTATAAAAGCATATAAAACACAAAGAGGAGACAAGAAATAGCAGTTCAACTGCTAGCTGCCCCGGATAATCACACACATGCAAGTATATCCATGCACGCACACACACACACAGATTTAGGAATTTTAGTCCTGACCAAAATCCTAAAACATGTTCTTCTGCAAAAAAGAGAAAGAGTAAACCATGTCCATGCTCTTTTATAGCTGATGTTATTTTTATTGGTTGTTATTGTTGTAACTAACACAAAAAATGGATGAAAAGTGTATTGCGTGAGTGTATATTTAAAAAAAAAATAAAATAAATCTCTTACACAACAAAACAAGATGTGTGTAATAATGCAGTGGTGCACGATAGCTATGAGAGATGCTCCTTGTTCAGTCTTTAAAATATGCACACGTATGTTACACAAATCCAGTCTCTGCTCGACTGTCTGTACATGCAGGCAGCTCCCTTTACTGGGAGAGAGGATAAAAGGGGATTTCGGTTCCTATGTACAATTGCTTATATACCGTAGATGTCTCTATTTGATTTGTTTCAGGGTTGTCAAACGGGGGAATCTCAGAAAGCCTTGAGATGATAAACCCACAATAATAATGGGCGGCAAAGTAAAAAAAAATATTATTTTTTGTAAGAGCGCAAGCTACACTAAAGTGATTATTACGTTTTGAATATGGACATTTTTCTTACAAAAACGCATCGATTCTCTACAGAAGGCCTTTGTTCACCCCCCGGAGCCGTGTGAGACACTTTTTTTATGGATGGGTGCTTTTTATTTCACTTCTTTTGGACTGATGCATGCAACACCCGCTGAGTGGCATGAAACAGCTTGAAAGATCAAAGACAATTTTTAATATAACTCCGACTGGATTCGTCTGAAAGAAGAAAGTCTTATACACCTAGGATGACTTGAGGGTGAGTAATTTATGGACTAATTTTCATTTCTGGGTGAACTAACCCTTTAATGACCAATTGTAACAAGCCTCATGTCACTTCTATCTGTAGCTATGACCCGAATAGCATTTGGCTGATCATTTTGAGACTGTTTTGGTCTAACGGTGGTAAAATAAGAATGAATAAGCATTAAAGATGCTAAACAGTCAGCAGACTCGTAGGTATGGTTGGTGTTGGAGCTGGTGGAAGTTGTAATACAGTATATTGAAAAACTGTTGAGATATTGAGGAAAATGCCCAATTATGGCTCTGCTTCTTTTGAGGAGCTCTGATCGAAAGAAAGGAATTGTAAAGTTGTGCTTTGGTTGGAGTAGCATTTGCTGAGGATTGTGGGATGGCAGGCGGCTTTGTAGGGGAATAAACTTGGGTTTTATGTTTATGTTGGGGCCATATTACGGGACAGACCCAGCAATTCATTTTTGAATTACAACACTGACTTGCCTGGCTTTATGCTTGTGGTTAATATTTCTTTTAAGTGCTTATGTATGTTTCTGAGTCTCAGTATCGATGAGACTGATGAGAGTGCTGAGATGAGGACGAGTATCCCATAGTGCTTTGCGACTGGGTAGAGCCTTGGACAGTGCTCTGGTAACCAAGCCGCGAGCTGGAGTGCTGCAATGAAGAACAAAAATTAATTATTAAAATGATCAAGTATTTTGCATGACCAAGTTTTTTGTAATACTGAGCTGAACACTAACTTGTAACTAACTGAACACGACTAACTTGTATATTGTTACATAATAAACATTTATTTCATTTACACACCTGATGTGTTTCGAATGACTCTTGTTGCTGGATGCACAGCAAGAGTTTGTCTGTTCAGCTCTGACTACTTTGATGGCTGATTGCAACTTCTGTCAGATTGTGCTATATGCTATGGCAAGAGATGTGTTAAATATCATTCATATTTATGTTTGCAATCTTTTTTCTTGATTTGATGGTTCTTTTATTTTGCAATTTCAATGCTTTATTTATTTAGTTTTAAAGAATAAAATACGAAACTGCATTGTGTGGGCTATGAATTCAGAACAGGCAGTGGTTTACCTTTTTAAATATAATATTGTGAAGCATTCTTACAATGTGATAAAAGTTAAGCATAAAAATAAAATAGTATGGGCCTGCATCTGTTTCTGATTATATTTTTCTAATTTTTTTTATTTTATTTTTTGGGGGACCAAAATAGTCTACATAAAAAAATAACAATCACAAACATGACACTTGTGAATAAAATAAGTTATCTTTTCAAAACAGTTTCAAGTGTTGACAGCTCCATTCAATTAAATTTGGATTGCATTCTTTATGTTATAAACGGTCATGTTGGGTACAGAATTCATTCTCAATGTTGGGTATAACATTCATCATCAACGTCAGTCTTACAAACAAGTTTGGTGGAGGAATATCTATAATATCTAGATACTAAATCCACTTACACATTCCTGCTTACATTATGAATGATTACTCAATGCCTTCAATCAAAATGTAAAAAGTTCAGATTTTTGTGTTATAAGTAGTCAGATTTAGACTTGGCAAGTTTTCACAATCTTCACACTGGAATTATATCTGTGTTCATACCCATTATACTGGTGTTATCGCTGGCTGAACGCTAGGTTGTGCTAGGACACACGTGCAGTGCTTTCAGCGGGGTGTCTGAAGAGGAAAGACTGAGGAACTGCATTATTTAGGGCTATTCTCTGTGTTAGGATATTACCATAGGAAGAGGGGAAGATGGGGAAACTTGACTGTTTCAGTTTCCACAAAAATATTGTGCAGCACAACTGTTTTCTGGAGGATTATGAGATGCTATGCTTGTTTAACATGCACAATTTTTTTTTAATCTGAATTGTAGGGCTGGGAAAATAAATCGATGCATCGCGAATCGAGAAATGATTCAGCATCGAGTCTGAGATTTTCCGGATGCATCGCGATTCTGTCTCGAGTTGATTCTGAGCTTAGTTTTGAACAGCAGATGGCGCTGCATGCTTTAGAAACAGCCGGATTCTGCTTGTTTTCAAATCCTTGCACACACTTGAACCTAAAATAATCATTCATAAAATATCGAAAAGGTTGAAGCGAATCACAAGGGTGTTCACGGTGGGCTGTTTACATTAATCTCGCGTCATGAAAGCATTCTGAGCCGAGGTGAAATTACAGACTCAGCGAACGCACAAGTGCTCTTCAGCGTTCTTCTTCGTGAGCGTTTGAGTGTGCAGATAAAAACTAGATTAGAGCGCCATCTGCTGTTAAAATCTAAGCTCAGAATCGCTTCCAGAGGAATCTCGATGCATTCGGAAAATCTCAGAATCCATCCACGAATTGATTCTGAATCGAATTATCGTCTCAGCCCTACTGAAATGCAGATGAATGGAGAATTCAGATATCTGCCCCCCAGCGCCCCCTTGAGGCACTTCTTTTACCTGGTAGTCTGTTTGAAGAACACTGGTTCCTGAGGTGCGAGGTTTTTTGTTTGGTGGCCCCTGTTCCTGTCCATGCTGTATGGAGGGGCCCGTGTTGGCCCCTGCAGTGCCTGATGTGCCGTTGGTCTGCGCTGAGCTCTGCTGTGTTGGAGCCTGCTGTGTCTGCGTTTGTGTCTGCGTCTGTGCAGCCGTCTGCTGGTGCTGCTGCGTCTGGTTCGAAAGATGACCACATACATACAACAACATATCACTGCGCTTTGAATGCTACCTTTGATTATTTGGCATTGAAAGCTGGACAACCATTTTAACGTTCATTATTAATTTCAGGATTTTATTATTTTGCAATAATAAACACTAAAACTTTTGTAAGACCACGATGAACAAGAACATTACAGTGGCAGAGTGCACATAGATAACAGTTCTTTCAGTGTGCAATATACTGGTGAATTTTTTTTTTTTTTTTTTTACAAATATCATTTGTATCATGGTTTGGTTCAAAACTGAACCAAACTCCACTTTATATTCAGGTCTTGGTAGAAAAAAAAGTGCATCCTCTTTGTTGAAGAACTTTCCTTCTATTTAGCCTTTTCCCTTTAGTTGCTGTCAAGTTTTACTATCCACACTTGTCTTATGCCAGCATATATGGAGAGAGAAGGGATTGGTAACTGATGATTGATTAAATAACATCAGGATTAACGAAGTATATATAGAGAGATGACAAAAAGGTCTTGTGTGCCAGGAATGGCTATAAAAACGTGAAAACAGGAATGTATAAAAGAGAGGTCATTAAAAAGAAAACATGCATGCTTGTGTCAACTAGTAAGAGAGACGGCCAACTTTATTTAGATTAAAACATGGAGATTAAATTAAATTGGTAAAAATAAAAGATGTTCATTTTTATAAATCTGTTTAATTGCAACATACATGACTGTGTAAAAAAGTTCTTTAAATGTTTATTTACGTTCTACATTTTTTTAAGTCAAAAAAATTGTGAAGAGTATTACAATTTAAATTTTGACTTGTATCGAACACCTCAAGTTTTATTCTATGTCTGAAATGTTGACCAACTTTGGCATTTTTTTTTTATTATTGGCATTCGCTGATAAGTTATTCTGTTTGGACGATTTGGATGTCACTTGTCTCTTTAAATTTACATTAATTTTTATTTTTGTGAGCTTTCTTTCTTTTACATTGGGTCCACTAGGCCAGCGAATGTAAGAATTATTTCCATTGCAATTAACAAGCTTGTATAGACAAAAATATTATAAAATAAATATAAATTTGATTGATGGAAATTGACGGAATGCAATTGTTGTGAATGTGCGATTTACTGTCTTTAAATTAAATAGTGTGATATCATATATAACATCCATCTCAAAGACACAGTCAAAAATCTACATTAATCAACCAGTAATTAAAAAAGGCATATTTCTAGCTCTGAAATCTAATAGGATAAGTTGCTGTAAAATATCCAAGAGTCCTGTGTAGGCTAGGAATACATGTTAAAAACATCCAAAGATGTTTGTTGACATGCTGGGCAGCAACAGTTGGAGACTGTCAAAGCTTAGTTATGGTGTTTACTTAAATATAATTTTGAACAAAACAATTGCTCATAATAAATCATTTAATTTAGCATGAACGCACTGGGTATGCAATGTCAGCGTCTTGTGTTTTGTGTATGAATGAGGAAATGTTCCAAATTACCAAATTCATTAAGGGAAACCCACTGAAAATGGCACAAGAGAATAAAAGATGCAATCTTAAGTAGACTAGTGTTATTAGATGCAGCTTTTTTGTGTGTGCATATTTTTTGTACACGCAAACCTTTTGTAAATCAGGGCCTTTGTGTGGTAGGAACCCAATCCATGTCTGTAGGTCTCTGTAATAATGGATGCGTGGTTCGGATATGTTTGCGAGGTTAATTTCCTCAAATACACTCACAGCCATCCTGAAATTGTGCTATCAAGAAAAGCAGCAGTTGCACGAACATTATATGGTGTGGCCAAAGCCACTAAATGTACAAGTAAATATTGGCTCACTCCAGCATTGCAGACGTGAGATGGTTATTTTATGCTGTGTGTGTGTTTGTTTGTTTGCCTTTTGCTTGGATTCATTTCATCCTTCAGTGACCGAGTGCAAAGCTTAACAACAGTGCTATCTGAGCTCTTGCTCTGCTGTTCTCTCTTTTCTGCACCTACACTCAGCTTCCCTCTTAGTTCCACTGGAATGAGTAACATTACAAATTAGCAGTAGAGACTATAAGAAAGCAGCCATTTTAGCAGATGCTTTTATCCAAAGTAGTTTGCAGTACACATTTTACAGGGACAATCTCCCTGGAGCACCAAAGTGCTCACAATGTCCTTTGAAGTTTTCAGACCTACAACTTTGCTAAAGTGAGCTTCAAAACTGCTCATACTTACAATAACCACTGTATAACCGCCTATGGCTGTTCAGACAGGCCACAAAACGAAATCAAACGAGTTCAGTGGTTGGTAGTCTGAAAAGCAAATATAGCCCACACATTATCTACACCATATTTAAATAAAAAATGTAAGGCCAAAGGAAGCATGTACAAAGAAAATAGCATAGGTCCTACAACAGATCCTTGAGGGACCCCACAAGTAATAGGTACCGAGGACAGTAATCTGTCCTTAAGAGAGAGAAAAAATCCTTCCCTTGTCCCTTGAATTCTAGTCCAATGGAATATGAATCACATCACAAAAACAAAAAGTAAGCTTATAATTAAATCTAATTCCATTAATTTTTCCAAAATTTATTTCAGGAACATGTCTGTATATGAGGATGGACTTAAACGCAGTCCTCCAGCTGAACTGAATAATCTATTTATGGTTGAAAACAGAACTCCAGGTGCATTAAAAGTGCAAAACGATATCAAAGCCTGCACAGCTCTCCATCAAATTCTCCCCTTAAAATATAAAAGAGACTTGTAACTATTTCTTATTTAATTTCCATTCAGCATTCCTGCCTAAGGATGCAAGTTTGATTCTTAAGCCATGGTTCTGAATGAATTTTATATTTCCTGACTTTATATGGAGCAACAGAGTCAACAATGTCTGTACAAACACAGTTAAACTGTGACTAACTCCTCTGGACCAACAGAAGGAGGGGAGACCTAATAAATCTCAAAAATGAGGTGGCTATATAAACTTCTGTGAAGTCCAGAGCTGTGGATGAAATAATAACATGGGAACAGAACAAAACAGGCTGAAGAGTGGAAGGTTTACATGGATAGAAAACATTAAACATAACAGGTATATGATCAGAGATATTAGAGATATAAACATTTCTAGTCTACTTCTTATATGTTTCTTGTCGTTGCAACCAATGTAGATCGACAACATATCCAAACAAAAGGATCTGATTTCATTCTTTGCAAAATTACAGTCTGGAAAGTCAGTGCTAAAGATCACATCTAAAAAACAAATCAGAACCGGACGCAGTGTGAGAAAAACGTAAGTTTTTTAATCAGCCATTGTTACCTTCTCTGTTTTCTCCTCTGGTTCATCCTCACTTAGAAACTCTCGTTTGGGGTAGGGAATCTGACATCCTGCAAATACACTAAAAACACACGCAAAACATGCACACAAAGAAAACATTAAAGCAGTTTTTATAGGAACTGCTTATGTTTCTCATGCAAATTTGGTCAATTAATTGCAGGTGAACAACTATGATTCTCGTTTAAGCAGCTATAAAAGCTGTTTGAAAGAGGAAAAACAGGAAATATTTGTGGTATGCTACACTACATAGTGAAAAGAAAGCAGACACCCACTTCTAATTTAAGGGTTTGGCTAAGTTCCAGTCAAAGCAAATCTTATTGCAATGGCACAGAACGACATGACGTGAGTTCCATAAAAAAAAAAATTAAAAAAAGATCCATTGAGTCCAAACCAAAGCTCAGACATGAACCCTACTGAACATGAATTAGATGAATGAACTTCCCAAAGCCTTGTTTCTACAGTTGGTAAGCCTTTAGAGAAGATTAACTCCCTATTAATGCTAATTGTTTTGAAAAGTACATGTTGAACAAGCACATATGTGTGTGGTGTTTGGGTGTCCACAGTGTTCTACTCTGAGATTACTTAGCATGTGTCTAAATGTGTGTGCATGTGGAATGAGACTTACTCAGATGTAGGTAAGGGATCCTCCAGGAAATATGGGTCCTGCAGTGCCTGCTCAGAAGTGATTCTTTTGCTGGGGTCCATAGTCAGCAATTTCTGGAGCTAGATTAGATTATATTAATTACTGTGGGAAGGATGAACTAGATTAGATCATTAGTTGACTAGTTGGTGTTGAAGCTATGATCGGGCGTGTTTTTTGGTCAAATTGGATGTATGGACACTAAATGTGGCAGTTTAATAGACTAACTAACCGATACTGAACAAATAGATAGATAAATAGAAAGGATAGATAGATAGAACATTAACAAATTATTTCACAAAACTTCCAAAGTTTTTATGTAAGAAACACTCTAATACAGAGCAGGATAACAAAATTGCTTATACGGTCAGGTCCATTTATATTTGGACACGGGCACAATTTTTATTATTTTAGCTGCTGACCAAAACATATTCAAGTTACAGTTATGTAATATGCATATAATATGGGCTTAAAGTGCACACTCTGAGCTTTAATTCGGGGGTATTCTCATCACAATTGGAGGAAAGGTTAAGGAATTACAGCTCTTTAATATGTACCTCCCCCCTTTTTCAAGGGACTATAAGTAATTGTACAGTTGACTCAAAAGCCATTTCATGGACAGATGTGGGCTATTCCTGCGTTATTTATACATCAATTAAGCAGGTAAAAGGTCTGGACTTGATTCTAAGTGTGCCACTTGCATTGAACTCACATCATGCGGTCAAAGGATCTCTCCATGCAAGTGAAACAGACAATTGTTAGGCTTCAAAAACAAAACAAATCCACCAGAGAGATAGCAGGAACATTAGGAGTGGCCAAATCAACAGTTTGGTACATTCTGCGGAAAAAAGAATGCACTGGTGAGCTCAGCAACATAAAAAGGCCTGGACATCCTTAGAGGACAACAGTGGTGGATGATCGGAGGATCCTCTCCATGGTACAGAAAAACCCTTTCACAAAATCCAGCCAAGAGAAGAACACTCTCCAGGAGGCAGACGTGTCACGGTCTACGTCTACAATCAAGAGAAGACTTCACCAGAGCAAACACAGAGGCTTCAGCACAAGGTGCAAACAAGGCCAGATTTGACTTTGCCAAAAAACATCTAAAGGCCGGGACACACCAAGCCGACTTCAAAGAACTAGCGGCGACGAAAGCCGACGGACCAAAAAGCTGCACTTGAACACACTGCACAGGCTACAGCCGACTGCAAACTAACACGTGCGTTCTGCGCCTGCGTGAGAGGAGTTAGCTCTCTATATAAGCAGCTGCTTGCTTACCATTTTGAATATCAGTAACGTTGATAACATTTCATTTATATCATTTTAAGCGGCTCATGTTATGAAAATATTTGCATATTGGAATGCTTGGGAAAGATCATGTAACATTAGAATGGACTTGTTCGCTAAACTGAACATCCAATCAGAGCTCTCACTCGCGCCAACGGTCCCGACGCTGATTTAACATGTTGACGAGAGCCGACGAGTGGAACACACCAAACAAACTAGCCTGACAGAAAATCACCGACGGCCGACCGTCGGCTTGGTGTGTCCCGGCCTTAAAAAAGCCAGACCACTTCTGGAAAAGCATTCTTTGTGGACGGCTGAAATTAAGATCAAACTGTACCAGAATGACGGGAAGAAAGAAGTCTGGAGAAGGCTTGGAACAGCTCATGATCCAAAGCACACAGCATCATCTGTGAAACATGGAGCAGTGTGATGGCATGAGCGTGCATGGTGTCCAGTGGCACTGGGTTACTGGTGTTCAGTGATGACGAGACAGAAGACAGAAGCAGCCGGATGAATTCTGAAGTGTATAGGGATATACTCTCTGCCCAGATTCAGTCAAATGGAGCAAAGTTGATTGGACGGTGCTTCATAGTACAAATGGACGATGACCCAAAACATACAGCAAAAATAACCCAGGAGTTTGTGAAGGTAAAAAAGTGGATTATTCTGCAATGGCCGAGTCTATCTCTTGATCTCAACCCAATTGAGCAGCATTTCACTCGCTGAAGACAAAACTAAAGGCAGAAAGAGCCACAAACAAATAACAACTGAAGACAGCTGCAGTAAAGGCCTGGCAAAGCATCATGAAGGAGGAAACCCAGTCTCTGGTGATGTTCTTGAGTTCCAGACTTAAGGCAGTCATTGCTTGCAAAGGATTCTCAACAAAATATTAAAAATGAACATTTTATGTATGATTACATTTATTTGTGACCTTGGACCACAAAACCAGTCATAAGGGTCAATTTTTTTAAAATTGAGATTTATTCATCATCTGAAAGCTGAACAAATAAGCTTAGGATAGGACAATATTTGGCTGAGATACAACTATTTGAAAATCTGGAATCTGAGGGTGCAAAAAAATCTAAATATTGAGAAAATCAGCTTTAAATTTGTTCAAATTAAGTTCTTAGCAATGCATATTACTAATCAAAAATGAAGTTTTGATATATTTACGGTAGGAAATTTACAAAATATCTTCATGGAACATGATCTTTACTTAATATCCTAATGATTTTTGGCATAAAAGAAAAATCTATAATTTTGACCCATACAGTGAGTGTATTGTTGGCTGTTGCTACAAATATACCCCAGCGACTTAAGACTTTTGCTTTTGTGCTCCAGGGTCACATTTGTCCAATTACATCTGAGCCCCTGATAATGGGGGGACTGTGTATAAAATGGTTGTAATTCCTAAGCATTTCATGTTATATTTTTGTTCAACTCCTTGAATTAAAACTTAAAGTCTGCACTTCAACCACATCTTGATTGTTTTATTTCAATTCCATTGTAGTGGTGTATAAAGGCAAAAGCACAAAAACTCTGTCAGTGTCTGAATGCTTCCGGACCTGACTATTTATCTTCATGTAATCCAAGTGACTCTGTGATGGTGGGATCAGATCTCTGTGTGGACCATGCCAATAGCTGTTGTAGGGCTGTTGTACAAATTTGACTGGATTATTGCAATATTTGCAAAAGACATGTCTAAAATTAAAATTTCCTACTGCAACACTAAAGCAAATGATTTACATAAGTAACCAACCACCTTAAAACTAACATTTTGTGAAACATATAATGTGTCTATGTCTTCAGAGTAAAGTTGATTCCATACTATTTGAAACAAGTGTACAGTAGACTCACCAGTAGAAACACTTTGCTGTCTGGTTTGACTTTATGTTTCTCCATGTATTTGATAAGACTGCTGTTGGCATATCTGCAATACACATTCAAAGAATGACTATATATACACTCTCAGTGGTAAAACTCTAGGTATAGCTAGTCTGTTAGCTGTGTTCAAACAATACAGAACTGAACGGATGCACTGCCTTGCTGTTCTTCTGTATACAGCTAGAAAGATTTACATCAACAAATTCAGATAAACACTCACATATATGAATATAAATCATGACATAACATGAACACTTATTTTGTTTTTGCTGTTGAGAATAAATTTGTTGTTACTCTGGAACAGAGCAACGCACTCACGTGGTTCTTCTGAAATCTTTCTGTAGCGTAGGATATTCTGGCATTTTCCGGATATCTTCCCAGTCTTTATCTAGGAATTACACATAAACATAGTATAATAGTGCACAGTGACATTTAACAAGGCTACGAGTCTAAATAAAGACTAATGATAATTAGCATTTGATACACTGTACTTACAACTAAAGCATCTGCCTTTACTGCTAGCTCTTTACTGAACAGTCCTGCATGTACATGCACTTATTATAGTAATTACAACAAAGGGGTTAATAACTAGGTACTAAACCTCATCCTACCCCCAAACCTAACCGTAACTCATGCAGATACCTTATATTACCCAGTACTTTCGAAGGTAAGTACACTGTAAGTACACCTAAGAGCATGTACTGTGCAGTCGTTAACATCTGTAATTACTCTACCAAAAACTCTACCTGTATCATAACCCCAGTAGCAAAAAAATGTAAAGTCAATGAAAGTTTTTCAGAAGCACACTGCATCAAATTCGGTGCAAACAAACACTCTTTCAGTGTTAAAAAACGATTTTTGCGATGCTAATCTTATTGCATATGCATTTGTAGAAGATTCACTTTCAAATGCAAAGTTTAAGGGAAGAGAGCATTTAAAGGGATAGTTCATCCAAAAATGAAAATGTGATGTTTATCTGCTTACCCCCAGGGCATCCAAGATGTAGGTGACTTTGTTTCTTCAGTAGAACACATTTGATGATTTTTAACTCTAACCGTTGCAGTCTATCAGTCGTATAATGCGTCACGAGCCGCAGGGTTTAATTTGGATTTGTCTGTGCATGTTTTTTTTACTCTCATAGATTTTGTTACCATTGCCATGCATTATACGACTGATAGACTGCAACGGCTGGAGTTA
>NW_015549698.1:1099760-1100078 GCF_001515605.1 Sinocyclocheilus anshuiensis | reverse complement strand
CTACTGAAGAAACAACGTCACCTACATCTTGGATGCCCTGGGGGTAAGCAGATAAACATCACTTTTCATTTTTGGATGAACTATCCCTTTAAATAAATCATGCAAGGTGATTTACTGAGGTTTGGTAGTGAGTTTACTGGTATTTGCGCCATTACTTAACACCCAAAAAAGCATGTCTTAACTCATAGTAGACTGCACATGCCTGGTTCCCTTTCATGGGAACTTCGAACTGCATCCTCTAGGGGGCGCTATGGGGAACGCCTCGTCGTGATCCGTGTCTGAAGCATACATTGAAAAAACACCAACTCGTTGGCCGGC
>NW_015549698.1:1088442-1099661 GCF_001515605.1 Sinocyclocheilus anshuiensis | reverse complement strand
GATCTGGCCGTGAGTTTGAAGGGGGGTTTCCCTTTCGCGATCGTCGGCTGTGCACGAGAGTGAGCCGCTGGAGGATGGAGGGCAAATAAGCTGAGGCTGAGCCTTTCCAATCCTCCTGTCCTGCGTATGATGAGCTTTTGGAAATTATGGAGACGAGGCGTTCCCCATAGCGCCCCCTAGAGGACGCAGTGTCTCGTTCCCTACTCAGGGAACCATGGTTACACAAGTAACCTGAGACGTTATCATCGGCTCTGCTTTTTTGCGGCCCTTCACTAATTTGCGCTGGTAGATTGCATTATGGAAATCCATCGCCGCACTCTCACGCTAATTTACCCTGTTTAGTAAATCTGGTCCTAAATATCCATGCAACTTGTACTCTGTTTTCTGTGGCATTGTTTTTGTTTTGGCCCTGTTTAATGACTCTTTCAGTTCACCTGTTGTCTGATTATCTCATTAGTTTCCCTTTGTTTGGCTCCTGCTTATGAACTCTCAGTTTTCCTTTAGTATTTGTCCGTTTTCAGCTATACTTTGTGGTTAGCGAGTATCCTGTAGTTTTCTTGTGGCTTTATATATTTAAGACTGTTATTGTTAATTCTTCTTCATCGTGTGCTTCACTCACAACACCTACCGTGACAATCCAGAAGTACAACTGGATATGTTGCTTTGTTGTCTGAGTTACGTCTATGAAATATCAGCACTTTTAAATGGGCAATCTACATTGTCTGCTATTTTCCAGTGTGTTCTGTACAACTGCTACATCATTTTTTTTCATGCTGGTCTATTATTGTGGTATAATCTATTTCATATAAACCCACGAAACAACATCATTCATTCATTGATTCAACAAATCAATGAGTCTTTTATCACTGTACAAACAGCTTCACATTATGTAACACTTAAGTTAAAACAAATGACTCCAAACAGTAACACTAATATATGCAAGTAATATATCAAACTTGCAGCTCAAATACATGTGGGAAGAGGGCCCACATTCATTCCAGTTTAGATTCATCTAAACTGATCAGTCTAACACAAGTGATGTAAAAATGTTTCCGTTTAATTAAGATCAAATCCTGAGAGTAGTACAGTGAGGCAGAGTAAAGGTGGCCATACGATAAGTTAAGGTCAGTCACCTGCTGGGAAGCCCATGACGCTGAATATGCGATCTAACTGGTCGTGATGGAAAGGATTGCTGGTCTTTATGTCCTCTTGTCGGCAATGGAAGATTGGTTCTGACGTCAACAGCTCCGCAAAGATACAGCCTATTGCCCAAATATCTGAAAAAAGTCCAAGAATATTAAGTACAGATAACAAACAATACAGCCTGAAATACACACAACACATAACGTACCGATTGCTTTGGTGTAGTGTCTCGCCCCGAGCAGTAGTTCGGGTGCTCGGTACCAGAATGTGACGACCACTGGGTCCAGATCTGCCAAAGGCTTCAGTGGAGAGTTGAAGAGTCGGGCAAAACCCATATCAGCTGAGACACACAAACATAGAAACCCATAAACATAGAAACCCACTCTGATCATGTTTGCAGATCATTTCAGCCTTAGGTGAGCTATGCATTTTGTTTTTCACGAGCATAGGAGAAGACTAGTAACAAACAGTCATCGGTAAGCATTTTATTTAATATTTTTAATAACTGGTGGGTTTTTAGGGGTCATGAAGTGACAACATGGCATCATAATTATAACTAGATAGTAAAGTGTGTAGGCAAACTTTAAGTTGGCTTGAAAAAGCCTAGCTAGAAAGTTTGAAGTAGTTTTAAAAGCTTTAAGTTTGAAGGTTTTCAGTTTTAACTAGATTGAAGTTTAAAGTAGTTTTAAAGTTTAAAGTTTAAAGTTTTGAAGACAATGCAATCTATCAGAAAAAATAGATAGATAGATAGATAGAAATTTTATATGTAGATTCTATGGTGTTTCTATGTGGTTTCTATGGTTTTGCTATGCAGATGCTAAGGTACCTGGGGTGGTTGCTAGAGTGTTGCTATGCGGTTGCTAAGGTACCCGGGGTGATTGCTAGGGTACCCGGGTTGGTTGCTATGCGGTTGCTAAGGTACCCGGGGTGGTTGCTAAGGTGTTGATATGCAGTTGCTAAGGTACTCGGTGTGGATCCTAGGGTGTTGCTATGCGGCTGCTAGAGTGTTGTTATGCGGTTGCTAGGGTACTCGGGGCAGTGGCTAAGGTGTTGCTATGCGGTTGCTAGGGTACCTGGGATGGTTGCAAGGTGTTGGTATGCGGTTTCTAGGGTACCCGGGGCAGGTGCTAAGGTGTTGCTATGCAGTTGCTAGGGTGTTGCTATGCGGTTGCTAAGGCTAAGGTACCCGGGTGGTTGCTAGGGTGTTGCTATGCGGTTGCTAGGGTACCCGGGGTGAGACCATTTCATCAGTGTTGCCAAGTCCGCGGATTTCCCGCTGAATTGGGCTACTCTTATACGGTTACCGCGAAACTCCCTCCTTTTTTAGACTGAGGTAGAACCCCTCGGAATGCAATTTTGGAGCGTATTTTTTATAGACATTTTCCTCAGGAAAACGACTGAGCTATATTTGAGTACCAGCTGTGCTGGTTTTGTTGTGCAGTCCTGGCAACCCTGCGCTTGATTAATAGGAAAGTAGAAATTGTGCTATTTTCAAAACATAATGGAAATTGCTGACCATGTTTTGTCCCATATGTCATATAACCCACGAGAGATTAAATAATTAGTTGTGCTGCTTACATGATGTGGCTCCAATACTCGAGTGAGTCAAGATAACACTGAAAGCCACAGTGTAACCAAACACAATAACAAATTCCACAGGCTGGTAAAAATAGTGTTGACAGCCCTGAACAGTCATCACCCATGTAAGACAATGGCTTCACATTTGCTCAGACTGACCCTACAGCCGCTTAAGCTCTCTAAACCTTGACACAGGGTTCCCACTCTTTCATGAACACCAGATTCAAGGACTTCAGAGTAATAATGTTTTTAATGTGTAGGTTTCATAAATTTAGACCATTTTGAGCAGTTGTGTTCAAAGGAATTTAATTAAATCCATTAAAGTCAATGGAGTTCACACTGGTAATATTCAAATTAAATTTCTCAAATATTGATAAAAATATATATTCTTGCATCAAACTGGTTTTTGCTGTAATTCTTGTAAAAGATTTAAATTTGAGAGAATTTCTCAATTTTTTATTTAATTAAAAGTGGTTAAACAGGACTCTACGCGTACTTTTCTTTTAAAATTTTAAAATATTTAGGAGCACAGTCAAAAATTTCAGGAGCACCTTCTAATCAATAATAAAAAATTCTGATCAAATATTAGCCTTCCCATTACGAGATGATATTTGACTCCTTAAAGTGATTTACAGGGAATTTAGTTTTTACACCCTTGTAATGGCATTTTTCTAACTTTATTAAAAGTATGTCATCTTTTATGTCAAATTCAAAAATCATATTTATAAGCTTTTTAAAATTTCTAATTAAAACAACAGAATAAAATCAAGTAAAATAAGAATAAGTTACCAATCAAATAAAATCAGTATTAAAAAAAATTATTTGTACCACAGAGTTGGCACAGAAAAACACAAAAGTGGCTTGTAGGGGGATTTTCAGACGTTTAATGAGGCTCAGAGGTGGCATGAGTGGAATTAAATTCATAAATTCATGTTGAGGTTAATATTTTAAGTATAAAATTTTGAATATAGAAAAATTAAACGAATTAAATAACAGAAAAGATCCTTTAAAAATGAAAGTAAAACTGCCAGTAGGTGGCGGCAAATCATTGAGTTTATCACTGAATCATTCATTCAATTGATTCGTTCGAATAACTAATTCATTCAGGAAAGAAGCATGTGACTGGCTTTATGAATGGGTAATTGATTCAGATTCATTTAAAAACGCACGTTCATTCATAAACGAAACATCGCTGTGTTTGCTTGGAAATGCGCAGCGGCTCAGCTGTGACTTTGTTCGAAACTATTTTCGTTGATGAAATAGAGCAAAATCAGGCAATAGTGTTGTAGTCAGACAATGCAAGTCACTTAATATTAATTTCTTGTTTAAAGGCAAAATATGTACGATTTTTTTATTAAAATATCCAAAAACCACTAGAACAGTGTTATATATTTTGCTGACTTGTGTACTTACATTATCCCAAATGTTTAGAAAGAATGTTTAAATCCAGAGAAATAAGCAATTTTAACTAGTGACACGGACCGTGTCCATAGTGTCACAAAATGTTTCGAAGAATGTTTAAATCCAGAGAAATAAACAATTTTAACTAGTGACACGGACCGTGCCTATAGTGTCATTGTTTCGCCTGCCAATGACGTCATAACCCCTCGATTTCCGGTTTTGTTTTGTAGAAAACATTAAAGACGCTTTAATATGTTGTGCATTTTAATAGCACAAGTGACGATCGCACAGAGTAGCATTATAACAGAACTAAATGTATCTAGTATGACAAAACAGCGCTGCTTGTTCATTCATAAACGAAACACCGCTGTGTTTGCGTGGAAATGCGCAGCGGCTCAGCTGTGACTTTGTTTGAAACTATTTTCGTTGATGAAATAGAGCAAAATCAGGCAATAGTGTTGTAGTCAGACAATGCAAGTCACTTAATATATATTGTGCCTTTAATGAACTGTTGTATTAAATCAATATCACATTTGCAAACTCCCTTAATAATCATTAAAAGCTGTTACTCACTCATTGCGATCTCACAAAACTCCATTATAATCGACGAAGCTCCCTACACTGCACAATGAATCTCTTATTTACACCCTGTCGACACTTTGTTTGGTATAATGAGAGGATTTGTGAGATTGCAGAACTCAGCACTGAACAAAACTCTGGTGTTTGAGCAGTGAGTGGATTCTGATTAACATTGTGTTCAAGGAATCAACAGATCTGTCTGTGATACATTACTCAACGCAGCAAAAATACGTTGTAAATAAGTTAGAAACCTTTGAAGCTCCCCTGAGTGCAAACACAAATATGCTGATCGGGTCAGTCACACTGGTGCTCCTAAATATTTTTTTTCATAGTCGTACGCAGTAATTTTCATTCACAAATGCACTGCTTCTCCATAGGTTCATGCAGGGCTGCGCATCAGCTCATACGCCAGGCCCGGTGCTAAGCACCCTCAAACTAAATCAAAAGCACCCTCAGTTAAAGCTGTATTAATGCCATTTTATTGCAGATTTGGCAAACTATCCAGTGCGTTATGGTTTGCACTCTGGAGATCGACTTCGGTTTCAACGTGTTTTTGCAGCGTTGAGCAATGTAGCCAATCACAGACATATCTGTTGATTTCTTGAATCAGAGGCGTTTAAGTTAGAATCCACTCACCGCTGAAATTGCCGGAGGTTTTGTTCTGGTATTGTGTTCAGTATCGGGTGGCCATATGTGCCGTTCATACGGGACACGTCCTGGCCAGGATTTGCCTAAAACATCCAAAGTAGCTTGACCAATAACATGCAGGTATTGTATATAATCGACCAATCGTGGTGCGTGAGAAGGTGAGATCTACAGAGAGCGATCAAAGCGATGCAAATACGCGCACGTGTTTGTTCCTTCGTTCGACTTCAAGCGTTGCTGCGCACCGATCACTGAATGACACCAAAGTACCGCGAGAGCGATTCGAAAGCATAAGGAGCCATCTGCTCTGCTCTCTATAGCTCTCGTGAATGTCATACAACGATCGATCTGCACAACCTGGATAGTTCAGGAAATACAGAAATCCTGGCAAGGACGCGTCCCATAAAAATGGCCCGTATGGTCACCCTAGTTCAGTACGAATCATCTCATTATAACAAAGTGTTAATGCTTTGTGCAGCGTAGAGAACTTTATTGATAATAACGCATCTTTGTTAAATCGCGATGAACTAGTGAGCGCTCTTTGCGCCATAGCAATGGACGCCACTAATATATATATATATAGTTAGAGCACCCTCCCTAATTTAAGAAGCACCCTTAGTGATTTGATTCTGGAGCTGGGCCTGTCACACGCCAAGTTGTTTTTCTCGAGCTACCCTATCTCAACCCCCAATCATTAGCGCAGTTTCGTTTTGTCTTTGACAGCGCATATAGGACAATTTTTGAAATAGCACCATTCTACTAAACAGAATGTATTTCAAATTTAATTCAAGCACTTTCAAGGACTTATATTTGTTTTCAAGTACTTTCCAGGCCTTGAATCCATGCGTCTGATATTCAAGTACTTTCAAGAAGCTTGGGAACCCTGTTGACAATATCACCTAAAAAGAAAACGAGTCGACCAAAAAAGCTTCAGGAGAGTTACATATCTCGTTTTCTTCCTTGATAATTTGCAACTTCAATAAAAAACATTTTCAGTTGAGGAAATCTTGATAATTATATTGAAATCCTATGCCAAAGTCAGTATATTTTACCAATTTTGACTCTTCCTCGCTCTGGGCCTTCCCCCATGACCAGGATATTGGCAGGTTTCTGAAAGACAAAGATCACAAATGACCACAAATGATCTGTTCATCTCAGAATGTCATGTAATGCTTTGGTGCTATGGCAAAACATCCTCAACAAATGGATGTGCAAATTTTTAATAAAATCATTCTAGATCAGAACAGATGTTTTCAAAATTAGTGCAGTTCAGACTTGATTAATCATCACCTCTGTACAGTACTTTTTAAATGTTTTTAATTAAATCATTTCTGTTCACCAAGGCTGCATTTGTTTGATCAAAACACAATAAACAGTAATATTACAAAATATTTTTACAATTTGAAAGAACTATTTTCTATTTAAATATATGTTCAAATGTAACTGATTTCTGTGATCAAAGCTGAATTTTTAGCATCATTACTCTAGACTAGATCCTTCAGAAATCATTCTAATATGCTGATTTGTTGCTCATTTATTATTGGTGCTCAGTTATTAATAATGGATCTTATTATTATTAATGGTAAAAACCGGTTTTGCTTTTTTTTTCAGATTTCTTTGATGAATAGAAAGTTCAAAAGAACAGATTTTGTAACATTATAAATGTGTTTACAGTCTCTTTTGATCAATTGAATGCATATTTACTGAATAAAAGCGTTAATTTCTATTAAGACACACAAACACATACACCCCCAAACATTTGAGTGGTAGTATAACGTGGTGTCTGCATAAATATTGGGCAGCACAACTGTTTTCAACATTGATAATAATCAGAAATGTTTCTAGAGCAGCAAATCAGCATATTAGAATGATTTCTGAAGATCATGTGACACTGAAGACTGGAGTAATGATGCAGTATTGTATATCTGTTCTCACCTGCATGAACCATATATCCATGACACTTGTTTTGTTTATGGAAATATTCTCTCACAGGAAAGCTTTGGCAGGTGCTGAGCTATCGCTCTTCTAAATGCAACACTTATGGGAGATGGCTTCTTCATTATAATATTTATGCATCTCATAATATTCATTTCACTGCTGTTACTGGGTGTTCATATTTCTTAAGGCCACGCTGAAGTGAACGTACCAGCTGCCAGAGAAAACAAGTCATTTTAATTGCATGAAACCTAAAAAAACCTTTAGAAATCTAATAAAGCATACTATCGTTCATAGATACTCATAACAACAAATGGTTTTCATTTTAAGGTTTATTTCGTTTTAGCGGCAGCAAACAGAATTGCAAAAATGATTAGTTTTCCAAACTGCACAGACTCCTTTTTTCTGTCTTGTTTTCTCAAAATTACAAATACTTTATTTTATGTCTACTGGATTCTAATTTGGTGCCACTAATACAGACATTGCATGCTTTACAAAATGTTGTTGCTTATAAAGGTACATTGAAATGGAGCGGACAGACAGAAACACAGAGACGTCATGGATCTGTATGCGATTGTGGGTGACTGGCTGTTGCATCAGTAAGGAATGATGTCTTCTAATTATTCCCAGATGCTTGAGTTTCTATGAGCCTTAATGAGGGTATGTTGCTATGGGAACAGCAACCATAAGCTTTCTGTAATTCACTCTCAAAATTGCTGTTATCATTCACTAGAATCCACTTCAACAAACGTGAAGTCTTTCTATTGTAAAATTGCAGGCCTCAATGTTGAAAAGCAAAGCAAAAAATAATACTTCAGTAATTACCATTTATGTGAACATTAACATAATATCACTGAATGCAGACACTAGTCATGCCTGTACAATCATGTAAAAACAAACGTGTATCTAGCACATTACACATACTGAAATGAAATCCAGTCAATGGGACATAGCATAGGCAAAACTTCAGGAATAGTTCACTTAAAAAATAAAATTGTCATGTCGTTCCAAGCTTTTATGCATTTCTTTCTTCTTCTGAGCACAAAAATAGACGGTAGTAGATTATTATTTTTTTATGATTTAAAACCTGCCCCTAAATTTACCCATATTCCACTTCAATAGGAGCAACTACAACATGAACACACACACGCACGCACGCACGCACACACAGACACACACACACACACACACAGACACACACACACAGACACACACACACACACACACACACACACAAAAGGTTCAGTTATATAACAAGTTTGTAGTTTCTACCAAAATAACTTGGCTGCCTCTGCTCTGTTAGAAGAATAGTTCACCCAAAAATAGCAATTCTGTAATTATTTACTCACCTTTATGTAAACCATATGCTGTTATATTTTCAGAGAAAAACAAACATCACTTTTTCATATAACTATAGCTGAAAGTAACATGCCGGAGCTTGGCATATAGTTAATGTCAACCTCTGCTGTATGAAAAAGAGCTGCATGAAAAAAAAAAAACACACTAAAAAATACTAACATATGGGTTTAGAATGAAAATGTTGCCACTTTAGATTAGGAGCCCATATTCACTATCAACTAAGAGTTTTTAGAGTCCGATTAAAGGATTCAATCTAAAATATGTTCATGCAGAATAAGACATTAATATGTGCTTTATAAATACTAATAAACAGCTGATATGTGAGTAACATCCATGCTAATAAGAAACTACAGTGTTCCCTAATTCCCTAAGTAAAGTGAAGTAAATAATGACAGAATTTTCATTTTTGGGTGAACTCTCCCTTAAACACTTTTACACACCTTTTTTTTCTAAGGACAGTAAAAAAACTAAATACAAACGCACTGAATATGCTGCTGTTCCTGTTAAATAACACTTATAATTCATGTTGACTAAGTCAGCTGTTGAGCACTGCAACAATGTCTATTTCTAGGTTAATGACGGAGTATGCTATTGATTGACACACACCAGGGATTGATGGGATTACATCACAGTGCAGAGACAATATCAGTCCCAGTCTGTGTGCGCATGCTTTTGACGAGTGTTAACACCAGCTGAACATTGCACAAATAGTTTAGTTTAGTTAAGATAAAACTGGATTATCCATTGATGGATCAGGAATGTAAACAGAACAGATTTACTGGAAAAAAAGAGCCTGCTACAGTCTCAATCCAACTTTATTTTCTTCTTACTTTGACTGTCAAATAGTTCCTTACATAAAACTATTTGCATTGTTGGAAAATCTAGCCAATGATTTAAATAAGCTAAAACACACCTTTACAAAATGCAGAATATAATTTTTGATAATGTAGACGCTTTTATCATACTTTTCTGTGTAGTGCATAATATTGCATTTCCGTAAATCAACTGTATCTAATCAAATATGTGACCCCGGAGCACAAAACCAGACTTAAGTCGCTGGGCTATATTTGTAGCAATACACTGTAAAAAATGACCGTGAATTTAATGGTAAAACACTGTAAAAATGCTACAGTAAAAACCTGTTAAATGGCTAACGGTAAATTCCCCTACTATATACGGTGAAAAACTGTATTGGACATTACATGTATTGGACATTAATTTTACGGTAGTATAGCGTTTTTGGAAGTGGAAAAGACTATAATTTACAGTGAATAACCGTAAATTGACATTCCCAGAATTCCCTGCGTTACATTTCAAATTTGATGTTTTTTTGTTGAAATAACTGTTTCTTCTTAGTTTTTTCTTATCAGTTTTGTATATTAGGGTTGTGTGTTACATCTAATGTCGTTAAATGAATGTTTATTGCATTATTTCAGTTTCATGTGTGTTACCATGATGGTGTTTAGTGTTTGTGTGAATGACACTGTGCACCTTCTATATATGTTATTATTTAAAAGCTGCTTGTGATGGGCTTTGGTTCATCTTGTGACTTTCTCATCACCTTCTGCATTTGGTGGTTATCAGTGTACTACAAAGGTACAAAACAGATTTCAGTACTTCATAAGGTTGGTATATTAACATTATATCAGTTAATTAAATTACAGTATTTAACTGTAAATTTAAGTTAAAACCGTAAAGCCTAAAATGTTGCACTGTTTTTTACGGTAAAATTCCGGCAACCACAGCTGCTGTTTTTTTTTTACAGTGTAGCCAAAAAAACATTGTATGGGTCAAAATGATTGATTTTTCTTTTATGCCAAAAATCATTAGGATATTAAGTAAAGATCATGTTCCATAAAGATATTTTGTAAATTTCCTACTGTAAATATATCAAAACTTAATGTTTGATTAGTAATATGCATTGCTAAGAACTTCATTTGGACAACTTTAAAGATGATTTTCTCAATATTTAGATTTTTTTGCACCCTCAGATTCCAGATTTTCAAATAGTTGTATCTCAGCCAAATATTGTCCTATCCTAACAAACCATACATCAATGGCAAGCTTATTTATTCAGCTTTGAGATTATGTATAAATCTGACCCTTATGACTGGTTTTGTGGTCCAGGGTCACATATTGAGTTTTCAATTTCAAATGAGCAATTCATTTGACTTTTCTTTAATAAAAGTAATCACTGACAAACATTTCTTTATTTTTACATTTTCAATACACAACAAAAAATACCAGCATATGGGTTTGTAAAGAAATGAAGTTAAATAACAAAAATAATAAAATGTTAATTTTTGGGTGAAGTAGTTCTTTAACATTTGGTAACACTACACAAGTTTTGTCCGAGGACAGTAGAAACTCAAGCTTCCAAAATGCAAAAGCTTTGAATATTCTGCTGTTCCTGTTACAAAACATTTGTAAGTCATATTGTATTGTATTGTATTGTATTCATATTATACTGTTTTGTTAACTGTGTGGAGATGTGCTGGTATTGCGTTTGGTCTCGTTCTGTATCGCGTATCTCGTCAGTGTTATTTTTTAGGATTACTGATAAACTACTGTCATTTGAT
>NW_015549698.1:1083426-1088257 GCF_001515605.1 Sinocyclocheilus anshuiensis | reverse complement strand
ACAATTGATTGCTTCTGTTGTCCTCATTTGTAAGTCGCTTTGGATAAAAGTGTCTGATAAATGACTAAATAAAAATAAATAAATAAAAAAATATTGTCAAGTCTTAAGTGAATGTAAATAAACAGGGGGGGAAAATCGGACCGGTGCATCATGCCTTGCAGTGTAAATGCATCCTCTGTGATCAGGCTTGTGTCTGTACTCACCAGATCTCTGTGCAGGACCCAGTTGGCATGCAGGTAATGGATGCCGTCTAAGATTTGGTAAAGCAGAGACTTCACCATCCCCCTCGGTAGCTGCATGGGTTTCTTGTTGGCCTTTGATGCGCGATGAAATTTTATGATGTGCTACAACACAAGAACGGGTAAAAGTTGCATGAAAGTTGTGTGTACGCATTATATGTGACCGTGGACCACAAAACCAGTCATAAGGGTCAATTTTTTTAAATTGAGATTTATACATAATCTGAAAGCTGAATAAATAATCTTTCCATTGATGTATGGTTTGTTAGGATAGGACAATATTTGGACGAGATACAACTATTTGAAAATCTGGAATCTGGGGGTGCAAAAAAATCAAAATATTGAGAAAATCATCTTTAAAGTTGTCCAAATGAAGTTCTTAGCAATGCATATTACTAATCAAAAATTAAGTTTTGATATATTTACAGTAGGAAATTTACAAAATATCTTCATGGAACATGATCTTTACTTAATATCCTAATGATTTTTGGCATAAAAGAAAAATCTATCATTTTAACCCATACAGTGTATTGTTGGCTATTGCTACAAATATACCCCAGCGACTTTTGTGCTCCAGGGTCACATATACATCTCTTTCCTCTAGATTTTTTGCTGCTAAGGTCACGCACTACCAAATTAAGATCAGCAACATTCCATCTCTGCTGATCTTTTCAACTTTTTTCACAGATGAGGTCGCAACCATCAGAGCAATCCATTTTCAGAAACAATACTAACCACACAGAGGACGCTTCTGCGGGTGATTTACTGCCAACGCACGAAATAAAGAACACAGATGCAGCCAAATCAGTTCCATAATGACCATCGCAATCCACCAAGAGCAGTCGATGATAATCAGGTGCGTGCAATCTACTAACAAATGCAAATGGTGCATGCTTTTTTTGGGCGGTAAATAATGGCTTATAATACCAGTAAACAGACTAGTGCAAACCATAGATTCATTTAAATACTCTCCTCCCATAAATTTTGCATCTGAAAGGGAAACCTATGCAGGAAGATCAGCCGCAAAAATGACTGTGTCCACACTTTTCCGTGCAACTTTTCACTGCACATCTTAAATCGTAAAAATGTAAATCCTGTCAGTAGTTTTTTAACACCAAAAGAAGGTTTGCGCTGGCGAAGCTGTTAGTAAATCTGGCCCTAAGTCTCTTAATATATCAGATAATTTGACCTTTTAACATGGCAGTGTTTGTTCAGATTGTGAAATGTGATGATGCACCTCACCACAAAACATAGTATTTATGAATGAATAGTTAAAATGCACTTAAAAATTAATTTAAAAATGTGTTTTAAACATAAATGATACATTAAAAAAAACATAATAATGATAGCTGAGCCATTCACACAACACATTTTAGCTTTAAAATACGACACAATACAAGTACAGTATACGTGCAAACGGAAGAACTGCAATGATGATTGCAAAGAAGAAAACAAACCAGGGTCTTGAGATACGAAGATTTAAAGATTTATTTTGAATTGATCTTTTATTTATTTATTAGGATCGGAAAAGGACCACAAGCTCAAACTCAGATGGTATTCAAACTCAAAAGTGTGCTACACTTCAAAAGAGCTGTCTATCTGCTCCGACAAGGTTTGAATTCCTTCAACTTGACACAGCATCTTAAAAACCTGGCAAGACTCCCAGCTAATCAGCTACAAAGCAGCACAGTGGAACACAAAATGTTTTCTGCGTGAAGCACTTCTTAGAAGACGTATCCAAGGTATCAAGCTCTTGAAAATTCAAGATATAAATATACCTGGGAAAATATTCAGTTGTTTCCTCAGCTAATTTCTCAAAGAAATGTTAAAGTCAAAAATGCAAGGTCTGTCACTTTATGAATTTCTTTCTTCTGTAAACACAAAACGTAGAAAAAAAAGTGCAAGATTATAATAACTTAATGTGCACATGTGTACTCACCCACAGGTCATGCTCAGCATAGTCAAACAGGAGCCAGACTTTGCGGTCACTGTGAGAGAGAAATACTTTCTGCAGGGCGATGACATTTGGGTGCTTTAACTCTCTCAGCAACTGCAGAAAGACAGAGAGACATATTTGTCTGTGGTCTGTGTAAAGCTTCACAATTCAATTTTCAGACCATATGGTGCAACTGCAAAAATGAAAAAATGAAACCAAACATTCATTTTTTCATTACCCTGAGATATATGTAGACGGATTTTCGCGGCTGGTGTTTATGAATAAAGCTTTAGCCTACGTTAATAATGTTTATTGAGTTTGGTCATTTAAAAACTGTTTTAATGCATTAAGCCACATCAAACGTTTTCCTTGGGAGGAAAACTCTTAACACGTAATTAAACACGTTGCGTTCTAACACAGTGTTAATGCATCAAGCCACGTTAAGCGTTTTAGAATGTCCCCCGGTGGTTGTGTGTGTGTACTGCAGATAGTTCCGCGTTGCGTTCATATTCTGGGCTCTTCTGCTTGTGTGTAAATAGTAGGCTATGCTTTATTAATACATTGTATTAATAAATATACCAAGTTTGGGCTTTTTAATGCATACCACTGTCTTCGTCCATTGAGCCACGTATTTTCTTTAGGTTTTCAGTGGGGCACAAAACACTTAACGTGCAATTTAGCGCAACGTGCTTTCATGTTCTGGGCTATTCTGCTTGTCTGTAAATAGTAGCCTATAAGTTTATTATTAATAAGGTGTGTCCTCCACATTAAGTGTTTGTGAAACAGTCCACACCCCCACGCTAATGGTACAGCCCACAGTGCAAACTGTAAGATAAAAAAATTGTTTAGATTTTATTTATTAAAATAATCATTTCTGAAGTTACAATTTAGCAAAAGTAAAATTGAAAAAGGGAAAGAAAATGGCAATTGTTCATTTATGACGTAGCTGAAAAAAATGAAAAAATGAATGTTTGGTTTCATTTTTTCATTTGCTCCATATGGTCTGAAAATTGAACTGTGAAGCGTTACACGGACCGTCTATTCATTCACCAGTTCATTTTCCAAATGTCACATACATGTAAAGGCATTTACATCAGGGAATGCAGAATAAACTTTCAATCTCAAATACTGACCCTGGTGTTAACATCCATCTCGAGCAATCCTAGCGCTAATAAATACACGTGTCTTATTCTTCAACGCAGAAGTAAGCCTATGGGCGAGACTTCTGGTTCATTAGCCGCTATAGGGAAATTATGAGAATAATAACAACGTGCAGTAAACGGTAAAACTGTTTGCGCTACAAACCGGTGTGTTTATAATTGATATATTGAGAGTGTTTTGTTTCCATTTAATAAGTACCACTTTGCAGACTGATCTACGTTTCAACACTCTCCTTGCCTTGCACCAACCTTGACAGAAGATCAGACCATAAACGGACCAAGCAGCGGTACAAATCCTCCTCCTCACCCAGGAGGGTGACTAAAGCTCGTCTGCTTCAGGGTGGTCCTCAAGGAACCTTCTGCGAGTACTTTAAGTCTAGTGACCTTCCACCCTGGTCCTTAAAGCCCTTCCTCATCAACTTGTTCCACCCAGCTTGATAAGGGGCTTTCGCACCACAGGAACTAGGAGCGGTTTTAGTTCTAGGAACTCCGTTCGGGGGAACTAAATTATCTCCTACTTCAGACTAGGGTCTGAAACAGATCATAGGAACTATCAGTGCCATAAGTGTACGCTGATTGGCCAAATGCATAGGAAACACCAGCTACCTGGCATTTTTAAAAAGCCGTGTAAAAATATTTACTCCACAAACATGGAACACAGTGATAATAACGGCATTTAGCTACCTGTTGTCTGCAGAAGTGTGCTTTTCTCAGCCTCGATGATATGTAACACTGCAAGTTGTCATAGGAGATTTAGTCAGATTTTCGCGCTCTTTTAATAACGTAAATTGTGAATTTACATTCCATCTCCGTTATCATGAAACCCACGGCACACAACAAAAACAGCTCCGATCATAGCATCCTCTATTCACAGGTTGTTGACGTTTGTAAATGCCATGAATAAAGACGTCACTGTCGGCCGCGAATGCAACCAGGAAAACAGCTCCAACTTGGCTTATTGATCCCTTGGGTGAACAATTCACGTCCAACTCATGTCAGGTCTAACTTTCAAATATAAGTTGGCACAACTACTGAAGTTGAGAAAACTCAAAAATCCTTCGCAGTTAGTTGCTTTATTTACCCAACCTCAACTTTTTTACACAAAAGCTACTTAAGGGGCAGTATATGTTTAATATCATCTGATAGTAGGGCTGGACAATAATTCAATATCAATATGTATCCCGATATAATTTTTTCAATAACGGTGATATGATTTTTTAACACATTTCCAATATTTCGATATACATTACCAGTGTTTCCCATACATTGATTTATTTGTGCCGTTTGACTTCGTTGACTAAACATGAGCACTGCACGTTTCAAAATTAAAACGCGGCGCGGATGTTTTATATGAATGTATCTCTGAAGGGAACCGACTGTCTTCAGAAAAGTTTAGATGGCATTTTCATTTGATCTGATAAAGTAGCGTTCATGAGCCGAGCTGATTTGATTACAGCCATTACTGGAGAAACCGTTAGTTCCACCGCTCTCACAGC
>NW_015549698.1:1082658-1083414 GCF_001515605.1 Sinocyclocheilus anshuiensis | reverse complement strand
TTTTAATAGTGTTCATATCGATATCGGAATTATATCATATCGACCAAAATTAAGAAATATATCGTGATGTAAATTTTTGCCATATCGTCCAGCCCTATCTGATAGCTATACTGTTGAATTTATTCAAATGTATTTTTACACATAATGCAACTAATAAAACACATTAAATCTTGAAAACATAATAACAAACAACAGCATGCAGCTCAATATTTAGCTATAAAATGGACCTAAAATGAAGACACCAAAGTCCAAATAACAATTACCAACTGATACTAGCCAACTTCTATGGAAGCATATGGGCAGCAAAATTCATTTTGAAATGTAATATGCAAAATGACAATGCAATATGTAAAATGGCAATGTATTTTTGTGTTTAAATTTACATTTTCCCATACATATGTGCAACATTTAGTGCAAAATTAAAATGAAAATTCAATTATATAATTTACATTTGCTATTTCCTACACTAGTTTTAATATGTAAATTAAAAACATATATGCTTTATAAGTTGTAAAATTAAAATGAAATTGTATTACCTAAATTGATTAGATATATTTAACATGTCCAAGCAAAAACTGTAGCAAAATTATAATTTAAATGCCATTTTTCCTAAATACATTTAGACTTATGGGTAGGACACTTAAAGGGGTCATATGATGCGATTTCAAGTTGTCCTTTCTCTTTGGAGTGTTACAAGCTGATTGTGCATAGATAAGATCCCTGAAGTTGCAAAGACTAAAGTCTCAAAACCAAAGA
>NW_015549698.1:1080192-1082415 GCF_001515605.1 Sinocyclocheilus anshuiensis | reverse complement strand
CATTTTCATCGTGATAATTGTAGCAAAATGCAGTGTGAATTTCAAAATGCATTCTGAGCCAAATGTGCAGCAAAATGGTCGCAAAAATGGTGATTTAAATGTCTTTTATTTTTCTTAAATTCATTGACACTTACACTTAAGACGTTTCAATTGCATTTTCATTAAATATCCCGCGATCAGTGTAGACTAGTCAATGTGGATTTGAAAATGCATTCTGAGCCGATCACGCCCCCAGGACAATATTCCCCATTAACCAAATGCTTTTCACCTGCCTCAACATCTCTCACTGTTTTACACTCCGATTGATGCACATAAGTGCAATTCTACACTTTTACCTATTTGCTACCATACTTTATTCTTTTATTCTTCTCCTATAATAGATCGCGTGTCTCCGAGCACCTAAGCGTTGCAGGTGCGTCGCACATCTCCCTCTGCACGCCGAGTGATGCTCTTAAGCAAATTCTACACTTATTTACTAGGGGTGCAACGGTTCTCGGTAAAAAATCGAACCGTACCGTTCTCCACACACGGTTCGGCATGCACTAGGACCACGGTTCAACTTAAATCTGACAATGCATCTGTAATATGGTTTGTTAAGAGTTCGGCTAATGCATGTTTCGGTCAACGGTTCCTCGGTAAAAAATCGAACCGTACCGTTCTCCACACACGGTTCGGCATGCACTAGGGCCGTGGTTCAACTTAAATCTGACAATGCATCTGTGATATGGTTTGTTAGAGTTCGGCTAATGCATGTTTCTGTTGATGGATACAAATTCTGGCTTCCCAATACATTACAACAAGAGCGATGAGAGATAAAAACAATACGTGGACAAACCAGTCACTCTTTAATCAATGCGAGTGCTGTATGTTGGAATAACTCATTTATGACGTCATCACGTGTTGATAACGCAGGTGAGACCTGAACAGCACACGTTGCTATCTGTGTTTAAACTAAACTCATTTAAGCCTTGCCAGTTTAAATATTAAAGAGCCAAAAGACGTGAACTCGCGCGTGCAGTGAGAAGATCTGTGTGTGCACTCATCCGCGTCTCAGAACGAGCGCAAATATTAAGCTCTCTTTGAAGTTCTTATTTTCTTTATTTTTATTTGACAATATAGGTTTTTCCCTAAACATAGCACATACCGAACCGTACCGAAACTGCGACCCTAAAACCGTGATACAAACCGAACCGTGAGCAAGTTGAACCGTTGCACCCCTATTATTTACCACCTTACATTAAATTTTATTTCTCTCTTTTAATCCGTAACATGTTTTCTGTATGGTCACGGCAGGACTCCAGACTGCGACCATTTTTTCTGGCTGCATTACATAAATTTAATGTGCGACCACTGCGTTGTTTAACTCATGTCATTAACTCCTTTCTGTTGCACATGAGAAACATCAAACGGCAACTCGTTTGAAATGTGCAGCGCTTCGAGTGTAGAGCCTGGTTTTTTTATACTTGTCACGTTAGCAGGAGCATGAAGGTGCGCGCAACAAAAATGACGCGAATATTGACGAAACAATGGATGGCCCCCTTTCGTTACCTCAGCCGCCCCCTCATCAGTGCTGCGCTGGCGCCGGCTCTGAGGACGCGAATATTGAGGAAACAATGGATGGTTTTCACGCTAAAGTAAAGTAAAAGACCGCTTCTTAAACCAGAGAAGGTGAACATGTTGGTATTCTTGTAGGGGAAAAAACATGCAAGCACCGTCACCAACAGCAAGTTTAGTTATACTTTTCTTTTTGTTTTCATTTTGAAAAGCTTATCTTTGCCACTTACCTCACGTTATGCTATGTATCTGCCATCGCCATTAGCCCTTGACAAACTCAGACTACAGATTATGGTGGGATATTTGAAACAGCAATACCAAGAATGTTTACTCACTACAGTATGGTGCAAACACATGTAACATTTAGGATGCTTTTAATATCAAGTTTTGCTGGTTAGCTTTGTCCTTGACAGGGTACAAGATAAAGGACTTGCACTACTTTTTTGGTTTTCAAGGACTAAAATCAGATCTCACTTATCAATCAATATTGTTATTATCTTTCAAATTCCAATAAATAAACTAGGGATGCTCCGATACGCCTTTTTCGCCTCCGATACCGATTGGCCGATACCGATCCGATACCAGTGAAGTTTTTTTCCCTCATTTAAATAAATATAGAATTTATATATCTCTGTGTGTGGAAATGATAATCATTCTTTCACAATCTAC
>NW_015549698.1:1078903-1079075 GCF_001515605.1 Sinocyclocheilus anshuiensis | reverse complement strand
ACACACAGGCTTTCCTCACCAACGACATTAAACACCGTGTCTACACCGGACGCGAGAGAGGCAAAATACAGTAGAACCATTATAATCAGTGTCTACACTGGATGCGACGCGACATTAAACTGATGCCTTGTTCTATTTATGACGTACTGACACAAAGTTAAAATGATTTGCA
>NW_015549698.1:1078278-1078574 GCF_001515605.1 Sinocyclocheilus anshuiensis | reverse complement strand
TTTTTTTTCATGAATATATGATTGACCTGAAGAATGAAAGCTATATCATACACTTGGAAAATTATGAGCTTTATCACGCTCATAGACACTAGGGGTGTGACAACACACTTAGCTCACAAGGTGACACAAAATGCAGATACATGGTCCACTAGAACTAGTTTTAATTCTTAAGAAATTTTCAAATGACAAAATATGTCTTTTAATCACAAAAAGTAAAACAAATGCAGTTGTATTTTGAAATGTTTTAACTAATCTAGTGCTTAACTAATGATTATTTTGCTAATCAAGTAATCTGA
>NW_015549698.1:1076423-1078196 GCF_001515605.1 Sinocyclocheilus anshuiensis | reverse complement strand
ACTGTTAAATACATAATGTAATATGCCTATATTATAACAAATACCTGCAGAGGGCGCCAACGGCCTGGTAAGGTTTCATGTGATTCAACGACGTTTAAATCCATTTAATTTTTATATTTGGCCACATGCGAAGTCAGAAACTTTTATTTTGAAATCGCGATGTACAATACATCGCATATTTAGAAATATGTTGATGTATTCTCCTGTGTTGGCATAGGTTTAAATGATTTACGTTACAAATCAAGTGAGTTTTCCCAGATGAACGTTAAGCAACCCAAACTCACCGCCTATGCAGAGGAAGAGTTTAGCCCCTTTCACACATACAGTCTTTCCTGGTAAATTACCGTTAAGAGATCATGTGTGAACAGGACCTTTTCAAAAATACAGGTAAATGCAATCATAACAATCATATCGTTCTTATGGAGATGACGTGATTACTCTGAGCTGTTTATAAAGCTCCGTTGCTTTTCTAATAGCTTTTTTATGTAAATATGAAGCTAGATGGAAATCTTTGACCATTGTGCCTCGCAACGTTTTCAATGTGTTGCGCTCGAGACCCAGGCTTCTTTTCCATTCATCAGCTGCGACTCTGCAATTGGATACAAATGCGCGTCTCGTGTTTATAAGAGCAAAAACTTCTGATTGTCTAGTAACGTTAGTTTGGTTGAGAGTGAAAGCTGTGTTCCTCTCATACATTGGTAGGCGAACTCATGAACTTGAACTGATATCAACAAGTGTTTTTAAATGTAGGACGACTATCTTTTTTTTTTTTTTCGCAGCCAAATGCCACACGCCGGAGATCCAGCACGGTGCCGGAGAACTTTAAGCCCTGATTTTTATTTGATTCCTCAGTGTTTGCTAAACATTCTGCAATTTATTAAGCCTAGTCGGTATATAATACAGCATGTGGTGTATGCCATGTCTCATCTTATTCGTTTTTGTTAATAAACGTTTTGTAAGCTAGTTTGTCATTGTATCTTACTGTTTTATTGTTGTTGTGCTTTTTAATTAAAAATAACAATGAATCCATCTTTTGTTTTAGTCTTAAAAAGTAAAAGGTGTACAGACAATTATCTTTTCTTGTAAAACGTGACAAGATCGCGAAAGTGAAAGCATCCGAAGCCCACGGCTTATAACACAGCAAAAGAGGAACTCCTGTTTACAAAATTCAAATCACAAATAATACTACTGTTGAAAAAGAACGGGTTGAATGTTAACCACTTTCGTTTCCATATAACTATAAACTATGATAAAAGTTCATCAGCATGCATTGATTAATCCCATGTTGTAGAAAAAAAAAACATGTGTTCGTGCGACCAACTGAGAAAGTTAGTCGCAAAAGAACGACCAGTGGGAAGAGTGAGTCTGGAGCCCTGGGTCACGGGCATCAACCGGAGTGTAAACAGACTGAGGGATCTTAAGGCATGCGCGACACTTAGGTGCCACGGGACGTGCGCTCTATTATGGGTTAGAAGAGAGGAAGGCAACACACTGGACGCGAGCGGCGCGACAAACGACATCCTAGCTGTATATGACTTTCTTTTTTCAGACGAATCCAGTCGGAGTTATATAAAAAATTGTCTTTGATCTTTCAAACTGTTTCATGGCACTCAGCGGGTGTTGCATGCGTCCGTCCAAAAGAAGTTAAATAAAAAGCGCCCATCCATAAAAAAATATGTCTCACATGGCTCCGGGGGATGAACAAAAGGCCTTCTGTAGCGAATCGATGCGTTTTTGTAAGAAAAATATCCATATTCAAAACGTAATAATCAC
>NW_015549698.1:1073233-1076084 GCF_001515605.1 Sinocyclocheilus anshuiensis | reverse complement strand
CCATATTCAAAACGTAATAATCACTTTAATGTAGCTTGCGCCAACAGTTGTACACGGAAGCAGCTCCGGGCTGATGACGTATGAGGTCGGCTTTGCGCATGCGTTGCTCAGAAGTGACGCACGCGGAACCGCAGCAGAGAGATCAAAACAAAACAACAGTCACTAATTAGAAGTACAAAACGAGGATTTGTAAAGAAGAATGTTAGAGGATTTCGATATAAGCCAAGAGGAGACTGGTTTTCCTTTGCTAAAGTAAGGAAACTTTGCTTCCTTTGCTCCTGTTAACAAACGTTGGTTTAAACGAGACTCACCGGCACATGCGCAACGCCCATCAGCGCGGAGCTGCTTCCGTGTACAACTGTTGGCGCAAGCTACATTAAAGCGATTATTACGTTTTGAATATGGATATTTTTCTAACAAAAGCGCATCGATTCGCTAACTCCGACTGGATTCATCTGAAAGAAGAAAGTCATATACACCTAGGATGACTTGAGGGTGAGTAATTTATACGCTAATTTTCATTTTTGGGTGAACTAACCCTTTAAGGAGATAATTATGTGCTGATTGACAATTAATGACGAACAGCTGCTGTTAACAAGCAGAATCACAGAAGGAAAGAGAAACACAAGAACTACAACTGACTCCAGCCACAGCTGTAGATGAAATCAACTGAAATAAAAGAAGACATTAAATCTCTCAAGATCTCAGCAGAGGAGGATTAAACACACAACAGCAACTCCAGCTTCACTCATTACTAACCAGACTGACTTTATTTCTGTCAGACTTCTAGAGAAGCTCTTATTGAGAATTAACAGAGGTTTAGATGTTTTATTGTTTCATTTGAAGTCACCATCAAAGAGATCAGTGTTTCCTCTTGTTGGGTTCTTGACCCTTGACATTTTCATGTTAGTTTTTTTTCTTGCTAAGACTGTGTGTTTATAAAACACATTTAGTATGGTCAGAAAAGCCCAGAGAAAATAATGATTGTGGTGTGATGATGAAATAACCATGTACATAGCCATGTAGTAGAAACTCTAATTATATGGCTGTTCTGTTATTAAAATTGTATTATTCATTTTAGTGTTTTTGTAATTCTATAGCATGAGATCCAGCAGTGGTGTCAATTATATAACATGAAGGATTTTAAAAACACTTTATGCACAGGAAGTTTCTATCTTTAGCGGCAACATACAACATACACACTGACATCAAGAATCAGCGTATGAATCTCAACAATGGTGACAATCAACAAAATATTCAGATAAAACTCTGAACATCACAAAACAAGCTACTAAAAAGTCAACGAAAACCGCAAACATAAAAGCAAATAGTATGAATAAAAGAAAACAATCAGACAATTCAGGTGCATTGTTTATTCATGCAGCAATGCATTCTGGGATACATGGGTGAGTCTTGTACAATGCTGGTACCCAGCATGCATTGCAACATTAAGCATTTTGTTAACTTTCACCATTGTTGAGATTCATATGCTGATTCTTGATGCCTGTGGTCTTTGTATTGTTGCAGATGAAAACTTTTTGTACACAAAGTGCTTTGTAAATTCTTCATGTTATCGGATTTTTTACAATATTGCTTGATCTGAAAGCTATAAACAATAAATTATGCTAAAACAATACAACATCCATATAATCAAAAGTTGGACTTCAAATGAGGTAGATGGATCATCTGCAAACAACTTTTTGTTGTTGTTGTTGTTGTTGTTGTTAGCTTTGCTGGTTAAGCTAAAAGTGACTTATAAACACACAGTCTTACCAACCAGAGAAAACACTAATGTGAAAATGTCAAGGGTCAAGAACCCAACAAAAGAAAACGCTGATCTCCTTGATGGTGACTTCAAATGAAACATTAAAACATCTAAACCTGTTAATTCTCAATGAGAGCTTCTCTAGAAGTCTGACAAATAAAGTCAGTCTGGTTAGTAATGAGTGAAGCTGGAGTTGCTGTTGTGTGTTTAATCCTCCTCTGCTGAGATCTTGAGAGATTTAATGTCTTCTTTTATTTCAGTATTTCATCTAAGGCTGTGGCTGAAGTCAGTTGTAGTTCTTGTGTTTCTCTTTCCTTCTGTGATTCTGCTTGTTAACAGCAGCTGTTCATCATTAATTGTCAATCAGCACATAATTATCTCCTTAACTCCAGCACTGCTTCAATGCTACTTTAACACTCTGTAGTGTGAAAACCAGTGGTGGAGGTAACGAATTACAACTACTCACGTTACTGTAATTACTGTACTTTTACTTGTACTTAAGTACAAATTAAACAAAATAATCTACTTCGCTACTTTTAAATCATAGTTTGTTACTGAGTACGCCCACAATTTGAATTGATATTCAAACCTTTGACGGAACTTCAGTAGCCAATAAAGATATCCGACCGTAAACGGACCAATAAAAGCCCTGATATCTGAACTGGGAAAAGCCGCCGCTTTTCCAAGCTGCGTCTCTCTTTCCTCTCCGACAGTGAGTTTGACACGCATCTGACTCCTGTCCTTACTTCATTACTGAGTACACCCACAATTTGAATTGATATTCAAACCTTTGACAGCACTTCAGTAGCCAATAAAGATATCCGACCGTAAACGGACCAATAAAAGCCCTGATATCTGAACTGGGAAAAGCCGCCGCTTTTCCAAGCTGCGTCTCTCTTTCCTCTCCGACAGTGAGTTTGACACGCATCTGACTCCTGTCGAATTAGAGTCTGAATATCCGCACGGGATTGCAGGTATTCCGCATAATTGTAATCATTCCCGCTCAAATGTGGCGAGTGCTTTATTGTAACATGAGAACACAGTCATGTAATCGCAGAAAACTGGATGCGAGCTCTCAAATAGGCC
>NW_015549698.1:1072283-1072956 GCF_001515605.1 Sinocyclocheilus anshuiensis | reverse complement strand
TCCGTGCTTTTAAAGTAGAAATTATTTCTCTTTGCTCCTGGATTAAACTTTGTCAAAAGTTATCAACCATTAAGAATAGATCCACGCCTGACCGATGAAAATCCTACTGGAAATTTAATTGGCTGTAAGTGAAATGCACCAGAAAGTCTTTCAACAATCAAAGATGGAACTTTAATTTCTTTACAATGTAAGTTTATGCTAAAATGTTTTGTAATGGGATATTTGTCTGATTTGTACATATAAATATCCTAGTCTGCCTAACTGCATCACTACATTGAACAATCATTACAGGTCAAAGTCATCTGATGTTCCATTGATCTAAATAAATAGGCCTAACATACTATATATGGCTCTTAAATAACTGCTTATAAAAATTCAGTGTTGTCATATTTTGAGTACCTCAAACTGAATTGAGGTCATTTGTTTTATAATTTTATTACTGACTGTGTACTTGTCTTTTTTTTGTAAATTCAATTCAGTTTGAAATCAAATTTGAAATCAAGCTTCCTTGTGCTGTAAGCTTTTGCAACAAAGTTACCCTATTTTAAAGATGCAAATACACAGAATGAGCAAATGTTTAAAGGCACAATATGTAAGGTTTTTTTTATTAAAATATCCAAAAACCACTAGAACAGTGTTATATATTTTGCTGACTTGTGTACTTACATTATAC
>NW_015549698.1:1061825-1072212 GCF_001515605.1 Sinocyclocheilus anshuiensis | reverse complement strand
GCTTATAATGAAATTGTGGTGTGCGTCATGGCAGGCGTGGCGTACTGGTGTGTTCACTGCGCAGACTCATTGGCATGATTGAGAGCAAACGTGAGAGGTCACGGGCCTATGGCAGGGTGTGGCCAGGTAAAAAATACAAAATCTCCAAAAAAAATCGCTAGTTTTATTTAAATATAGCTAAAATAGCTCCTTGTCGCAAAAAAATTAAAAAAAAGTCGCAGCGACAATGAGAAAGTAGCTACATTTGGCGACAAAATCCCCAAATTGGCAACACTGCAAGCAGATATTCTTAACCACTCCTATCCAACCGTGAATCTGCTATGAGCTAGAGGTGGAGGAGAGGTGCACCACAATAAAACCCCGCCCTTTATTCAATATCCATTTCACTTGGAAATACATCACAACACTGAAGTCAGTTGCAGCTTCCGGTTCCCGGGTATTTTGATATTGATATTTTTCAAGGTATTGAAGTTAGAAATTCCTGTATCATGACCACTAATTCACATACTTTGTCAATAAGATAAAAGTGGGTTTTGTTCAAAGTAGATATTATCCACATGGATCTTTGATATTAATTAATATTTTTTCGTAATTCATTAAATATCGCCGGCTAAAAAGTAACTAGTAACTAGTACTCTGAGTAGTTTTTGAGAGGAGTACTTTGTACTTTTACTTAAGTACTGTTTTGACACCAGTACTTTTACTTGTAATTGAGTATTATTTCAGCAATGTAACAGTACTTGTACCTAAGTACAAATTTTCAGTACTCTTTCCAACACTGGTGGAAACACATGAACACTGAGCAGTGTGGGAACTTTGCTGTGAACTATTACATAAATCTTACCTGTTTCATTCACGTATGACTGATGCATATGAATCACATTAAGTTTATTGATTTGTTTATGTTAAAACTATGTAATCTAAATGGATGGAAAATTGGTATGCAATTGAATTACATAAAATGTAAATTTAGACCGAAGCATTTTTTTGAGTGTAGCCACGGTGTAAGGTGGCAAGTAAATAAGTGTAGAACTGCACTGTCTGCTTATGCTGGGTACACACCACAAGATAATCTGGCTGATTTTGGGCCGATTTCTCCCCTTCCGACAATCCTAGATAATGTCCCGATTATCTTGGTGGTTCTAAAGATTATCTTATCAGATTTTCCTGTGGTGTGAGGTGTGTTAAGAGTGACTGAATCTGCTTGGAAGAACGTCGGAGGCGCCCAGATCGCGAATCGTAAATATTCAACATGTTCAGAAATCCTGATGTGTGGGGAGGGGGGGACCCCGAGGACACCACACACTATAGGAGCAAAACGGTTAAATCTACGATTTTTTGTCCTCATGTTTGTGGTCTCTCACATCTTGAAGATCTTATAAGATTTTAAAAAATCTTTCAGTGTGTACCCAGCATTAGGTGCATCAATCAGAGTGTAAAAGAATGAGAGATGTTGAGGCAGGTGTAAAGCGTTTGGTTAATGGGGAATATTGACCTATTGTGCGTCTTGTTGCCGAGCCCCGCCTTGATATAATGATTGACAGGTCGGGGGTGTGATCGGCTCGGAATGCATTTTCAAATCCACATCGACTTAAAACTACATTATAGTGGGATATTTAATGAAAATGCAATTGAAACGTCTTAAAGGCACAATATGTAATTTTCACCACTAGAGGGCGCGTATTCAAAATAAACAAAGAGACAAAGGCGTAGCTTGACGACTCCGTGACTGAGTGTGGAATCATGGGAGTTGTCGTCTTCATCCCCACAGCCGATGCAATCCGACGGGACTCGGGCAGAAATCATGTTCGTGGATGAGCTAATGATTTATTAACGTAGTAGAATGAAACGGTGAGGCTGAAAGCCATCGAAGCGAAACGAGGCGCTGAACGAGCGTGACACACGGCTCGAAAGCAGTGGAGCTTTTATTATGCCACAGTCGACCGCTTCTGCTCCTTCCGGTCGTGCGTATGTGGGGTAAAGCAGCGCTGTTTTATCATACTAGATACATTTGAAAGTTCTGTTATAATGCTACTCTGTGTGGTCGTCACCGGTCTATTAAAACGCACAACAAATTAAAGCGTCTTTGGTGTTTCCATGTTTTCTACAAAACAAAACCGGAAATCGAGGGGTTATGACGTCATTGGCAGGCGACACAATGACACTATGGACACGGTGCGTGTCACTAGTTAAAATTGCTTATTTCTCTGGATTTAAACATTCTTTGAAACATTTGGGATAATGTAAGTACACAAGTCAGCAAAATATATAACACTCTTCTAGTGGTTTTTGGATATTTAAAAAAAAAAAATCTTACATATTGTGCTTTTAAGTGTAAGTGTCAATGAATAAAAAAATAAAAAAAAGACATTTAAATCACCATTTTTGCAACCATTTTGCTGCACATTTGGCTCAGAATGCATTTTGAAATTGACACTGCATTTTGTTACAATTATCACGCGGTATCACGATGAAAATGCAATCTCAAGTGTCCTACCCGTAAGTCTAAATGTATTTAGGAAAAATGGCATTTAAATTATAATTTTGCTACAGATAAACCTATCTAATCAATTTTGTAATACAATTTCATTTTAATTTTGCAACTTATAAAGCATTAAAATATGTTTTTAATTTGCATATTAAAACTAGTATAGAAAATGGCAAATGTAAATTACATCATTGAATTTTCATTTTCATTTTGCACTAAATGTTGCACATATGGTATGGGAAAATGTACATTTAAATACAGAAATACATTGCGATTTTACGTATTGCATTGTCATTTTGCATATTACATTTCAAAATGAATTTTGCTACCCATATGCTTCAACACCTTTCACCCAGCTCTGGAACAATATGACTATTGTTTTGCCTTTCCAACAAAGTAAAAGAGAGGTCAGATATTCAGAGATTGAGAAAGAGAGTGCTTGATCCTATTAGTTTGATGGTAACAACAACATAAGTCCAAGCAGGTAGCCAGACAGTACGTGACCTGTATATCAGCAACAGACTACACAAAGAATCGCTTGGATTTAAACAATTCAAACACAATTCAATGGACAAATTGTCTGCAAGCAGCGCAACAACAATGCTCAGTGCCGTGACTCATAATGTGGCCTTCTGAGACCTCTACACCCATGATGTTTCAACCTCAACAACAATACTATTATGCACTTGTTTTCAATCTCAGGAAAGTCCTGGGCCAATTGTGCTGCTACTGAAACCATTCTATGTTAAGGTACTTTGAGAAACTTGGCGTGTAGAGGTGTAGTAAAGCGAATAAACACGTTTTTGGTATAGTTCTTGCATTTGAGGCTCAGACAAGGCACATTGTGTTGGATTAATGCTAACAGAGTGTTGAAGAAAAAAATATACATATTTTGTAAGTACTTATTATTGAAAATTCAATGCTGTGCTACAGACATGAATGATGGCAATCATGTGGATTGCTGAAGAGATGTGTAATATTACTTTTATATACAATAAAAATAAGTTTAACCTAGCAGATCGTGAAACAGGTGACAGAGCCAAGCCACATCTAGATACCAGAATATCAAAGACTTGGCAGTGGATTCTTTTTACTTAGGCAAGAAATTAACCACCCATAATAGCAACCACCCAAGCAATGTGGTAGCATGACCTAGCACCCATCACATTTTATTCAGAAAATGTATGTTATTTTAGATGATGATTGAAGATACAGCAGTAATGAACTATATCAAACTTTAATACATTTGTTCTCAAATGGAATTTCAGTCTACATTGAACATTTAATTAATAATAATCATAATTAAACATAATAAACATATTGCAAGAAAAATGCTAATAAAAATTTAGGATTGAATTTAAAATGTCAATTAATTTTTTACATTGCAACATACACTGAGATGATAAAAAAATATGCACTTTCGGCACATAGTAAAAAAAAAGCATTTACTACAACAGAGCCATTGTTCACAGACAAGCTGCACAAAACCACGTTCATATATGATTGTGGTTTTGCGCAACTTGTCAGTGAACAACGGCTCTGTGTAGTAAATGCTGCTTCATGTGAAAGCACACACGTGATGGAGATTTACCGCTGATTACAGAAGCGGCTTTACTGACAAGATGCGCATTAAATATCGCATGCGATTTATCGTGCAGCCCTAATCACAAATTATATGCCAAAGCTGAGAAGTGTGAATTTCATCAGACCAGTACATCATTTCTGGGCTATATCATCAGTCAGAGGGGAGTGGCGATGGACGAGAAAAAGGTCAGAGCTGTTCTAGATTGGCCGCAACCGGCAACTTTAAAGGAGCTACAACGTTTCTTGGGATTTGCACATTTCTATCGGCACTTCATCAGAAATTTCAGTTCCGTGGCTTCTCCCCTAACCTCCATGATGAAAAGAAATTCTTCGCATCTCACGTGGTCTACCTCAGCGTTGGAAGCTTTCACGGAACTCAAGTCACGTTTCACATCTGCTCCCATTCTCCATCACCCTGATCCTGAACTTCCATTCATAGTTGAAGTGGACGCCTCAAATACTGGCATTGGAGCCATCCTTTCACAGCGACATGGCTGTCCGCCCAAGCTTCACCCTTGTGCCTACTTTCCCGCAAACTCAGCTCAGCTGAACAGAACTACGACGTCGGAAACAGGGAATTGTTGGCCATGGTATGGTCATACCATACCTCAGCTATGGAGGAGTGGCGACATTGGCTAGAAGGATCGAAACACCCCTTTGTTGTTCTTACTGACCACAAAAATTTAGAATATCTACGATCTGCCAAAAGACCGAACCCCAGACAGGCCCGATGGGCACTTTTTTTTTTTACACGTTTTGATTTCTCTGTCACATATCGTCCCGGTTCTAAGAATACCAAAGCTGACGCCTTGTCACGTCAACACGACTGCCCAAACCCCAGTAATCCCGAAGAAACCCTTCTCCCAGAGTCATTAATCGTGGCCTCAGTCCAGTGGGACATCATGACAGAACTTGATCAGGCTAATTTACAAGAACCCTCCCCTCCCGAATGTCCCCCTGACAAGACCTTTGTACCTCAGGAACTACGGAAAAAGGTCATACAAGACGTTCACTCTGTGCTCAGCTCTGGTCATCCTGGGATTACTGCGACTCTCCACCTTCTCCGGAACAGCTTCTGGTGGCCAACCATGAGGACAGACACAATAGACTTTATCCACAGATGCATCACCTTTAACGAGAGCAAGTCTCCCAGACAACTACCATCCGGCTTATTGCACCCTTTGCCGGTTCCCTGCCGACCATGGTCTCATCTGGCTATAGATTTTATCACTGATCTCCCCAAATCCAATGGCAATACCACAATACTCACCGTCATAGATCGTTTCTCCAAGGCCTGTCGCTTAATTCCACTTCCCAAACTACCCACAGCTTTCGAAACGGCTGAATCCCTATGCAACTTTGTGTTTCGTTTCTATGGTCTCCCTGAGGATATCGTGTCGGATCGAGGTCCCCAATTCACCTCAAGAGTATGGTCAGCTTTCTTCCAAAAACTTAATATCAACATCAGCCTCACTTCAGGATATCACCGCAATCTAATGGCCAGACTGAGCGGCTCAATCAGGAGATCACACGATTCCTCAGATCCTACTGCCAACAGAACCAAGCAGTCTGGAGCCGATACCTAATGTGGGCAGAGTACTCTCAAAATTCACTTCAAAAACCCTCAACTGGACTAACCCCTTTCCAATGCATAATGGGTTTCCAACCACCTTTTTCCCATGGTCAGGAGAACCCACCGAGGTACCTGCTATCAATGACTGGCTCCAGAGGAGCGAGAACATTTGGAACCAGGCTCACACCCACTTACTACATGCCATTAGGATGCAGAAGTTGCAAGCCATTCGCCTCAGTCCTGAATGCATTCCAGGTCCATGGGTCTGGTTATCTACCAGAGATCTCCGCCTCAGACTTCCGTGCAGGAAACTCAGTCCCAGGTATGTGGGTCCCTTCCAAATTGTTAAACAAATAACACTAGCTTCTTACCGTTTGGCATTACCCACTAATTATCGTATTTCTCCTACATTTCATGTTTCACTTCTCAAACCCGCTGGTGGTCCAAGAGCGGAGGAGCAGATCAGGGACCAGGGCCCTCCACCCATCATGGTTGACGGCGAGGAGGTATACCAGGTTCGAGAACTACTTGATTCCAGACGCCGGGGAGGACTCCTCCAATATCTGGTGGACTGGGAGGGGTACGGACCGGAGGAGCGATCCTGGGTCAATGTTCCCTGTGTCTTTCCCGTGTCTTGTCTACCTGTGGATTACCTTTGGATTGTTTATTCTCGTCGTGATAGCCTGCCGCCTGCCCTGGACTCTGCTTTTGTGAACTGATTATTGATTTACTGCTGCCTGCCCTGACCTCATGCCCGTCCCTGGATTCAAGAGTTATCTCATCTTTACTGTTGTGTTTGCTGGTGATTGACCCTGCCTGTTCTACTACGTTTTCAATAAAGCTGCAAATGGATCCTAACTCTGTTGAAGCCTTGTTACAAAATGTTTAATTTTACAAACGTTCAGGGAATCAAAAGTTCCTGCGAATAGAGAATCAACCATACAGATATTTTTTTCTGTGTTTGTCTTTGGTCTATAAAACTGCTGTGGCTGTTCAACATGAGGCTGCTGAACCTGTTTCAAAATCAGTCTGTTCAAACATGGCCACACCTCAGAAGTCTTTTCAGAACAAATTGATTAGGACCAAGAGAAAGACAAACAGTGGCGCTGACGTACTTCACATTTGAAAGGGAAGATCGCCACCCACAATTCAGAAAACAGCTCAGACGTAAGAGAAAATATCAAGCACTGCCCATGCATTCGCTGGTAGGCGAGCATGTCCAATACAAACAAGCACGAATGTTTATGGGCCATTTATTAGTGGAGTTTGCCGAGGCACAGAATCTCATCCTTTAGTCAATAACAGCATCTTTGCAAAGCTGCATTACACTGTGACAAATCCTAAAAATAATTTTTTAGCAATAGTAGTGTTTATCCTACTTCCTCCTGTTTACAACATGAATGTTACATAATCTCCATTCAGTTTCCTCGATGTGTCATTATGCACAAAAAGAAAAAAAGCAGCATCAACTATGACTTAAGACCTAGTAAATTTTTCCTGCATCATAATACCACAAAAATGGCAATATTTTAGCTTTTAGAAAATAACGCTAAAGTTCCCATGAAATTTCAGCAGTGGCCATGCAATGAGTCGGCAGCTTTTTCAACAGCGAGATAATGTCTCTGCTGGGATCCTCACTCCTGTTTGTTTTTTTTTCCCCGTTTCAGGTTTATTGGTCTTACATATTTAGTTTTTTCGTTCTCATGTGCTCCCTGCCTTGCATCTTACTCCATCTGTATCAATCAATGTTTTCACCCACTTTGCACGTTGCTTTTTAAAAAAATATTTTTTATATTATATTATTGACCAGAAAAAGCAATTAACAATTCAGTAAAAACACTTCTTGATCAATGCATAAGAATCATTACCTCCCTGCCAAACAAACTTGCAAACTTTCCTTCTATATAATATGAAAAAATTGATGCCCTGGATGACCTAATGCAGATTATGTCAAATATTTGGGAATGTATTCATGCTACGTACCTCAAAACTTAAAGAACATAGTTCATACACAGTCGAGAAGTCAGTTCTTCAGTAAATTCAATACTCTGAAAATTTCTTTTTGACCTCTTTACTTTCATTAACTAAGGCAGCTTCCAGCCTCTCACTTGATTATCATCTCAACATCCCACTCTCTCACCATATTTGCTATGACATGGATACTTGTTATGTAGTATATTTTGCACTTCTCAAAACTGAATTTTATTTGCAACAGTTATCAAACTTACCAAATAAAGGCTCTACAAAACTGCCTCGAATTGTCTTCTCTATGACATTGCTGTACCAGTGGTTACACTCAAAACATCAGCCTGCACACACAAATTAAATGCCTTTTTTGGGGGGGTAATTTAATTATAATATGCCTAATAATTATTATTTTTATAGTGAACCAAAACTAAAATGTTTTCACAAAGGCCATACAGGTAAATTTATCCAGTGGTTGATCTCACATCTATCCTACAGTCCCCTATTATTACCTAGTTATCATCATCCCATTGTGACCTAAAATACTGAATTTGTTGGCTGTACACGCTCAGAATAAAAGGTACAAATCTGTCACTGGGGCAGTATACTTTCAAAAGTAATATGTACATTAATTTACATTTATGATGTTAATTTAAGTGTATTAATTTTTAGATGTTAGTTCATACTAATACTCTTACTTTATTTGAATATACATGTAGAAATCGGCATGAGCCCAGATTTAAAAATGCTATTGTTCACTAGCTCATAGTAACCACTGTGTAATGTTAATGTGCAACCACACTGAAGTGTTACCGATACATTAATAACAGCAGTCATAGGCTATGATTCCCTCAGTTGAAGCTGCAATAATAGGATACTGGCAAAGCATATTTGGCAAATGCTCCATGCTTATTTGTGTTTGCGCTATGGAGAACCTCCATGAACCTCCGGTGCACACTGCAAAGTTTTGGGAATGACATCTGCATATAAATGCAGAATTAACTCTCAAAATTGCAATGACTGGCATAGTGATAAATCATAACAACTGACAGAAAAAAACATATAAATATAAATATGTCTAAATAGATGTGCATGAAGCACCCTCAGTGATTTGCTTTTGGAACTGGCCCTGCCTCTACATGATGAGTGATTCTTTATCATCCTCATTTTAAATTAAACACTTTTATGTGATCTATTTTTCTTTCTACTGGCCAATGATGATTCTCAAAGAAACTGGACTTGGTTTGTTAGCAACAACAACTTTCACGTGCATCTGGTAACAGATAAATGGCAGATAAACTGTGTGCTATTTCAGTGTTGTTATGTGCTTATAAGAGAAGAAACTGTTAAATAAAGTCTTTATTTTTGTTTTCTTTGTGCACAAAAAGTATTCTCATAAAATTACGGTTGAACCACTGATGTCACATGGACTATTTTAACCATGTCCTCACTACCTTTCTGGGCCTTGAACATGTCAGTTGTGTTGCTGTCTATGGAGGGTTAGAAAGCTTTTGAATTTCATCAAAAATATCTTAATTTGCATTCCGAAGATGAAATAAGGTCTTAAGGGTTTGGCACAACATGAGGGTGAATAATTAATGACAGAATTTTCCTTTTTGAAAATGATCACGGAAAAAGATCCAAGGAAAATTTGCTTCCTCATTATTTAACCACTTTTAAAGACTATGTTGAGTTCCACAGGGCTCTGTACTCAGGCCGAAGCTATTTTTTCAGTTACACCAGACTAGTTGGTTCTGTTGTCACATCATACATCTAATCCTTCATCACCACTGCTCACAGCATAGACAGCTCTTAACTTGTCTTTTTAATACCTTGAATGGCAATTTATAAGCTCATGTTTATCATTGAAAAATCTTAGTCTTCCTTTATCTCAACCAAGCACTACGTAATGTCTGCATTTCTGTTAAAGATCAAGGCCCATATATATAAACCTTCTCAGAAATGCTCTTAAGAATAGTCTTAAGCTTTGCCTTAAGTGTCAAAATATTCTTAGTAAGAAGTAGTAAAAGTACTTTTATAAAGAAGCTAAAAGCAACTTTCAGTAAAGTCTAAGACTGATTCTTAAGTGTTGACTGAGGTGACACTTAAGTGTTGTGAACTAAGCACTACAATGATGTCAACACAATATGGCTGACCTCAACCTCTGAATCAGCCAATAGTGAGCCTGCTCATGTAAAGTCACAGCAGCACAACACCAATCATTTAATGTAACTACAATAAAGTAATTTAATTAAGACACTGAAATATTTTAATATTTAAATATATTTTTTTAAATGCTTTGCATTGTGCAGAATTATCACAAATTATTACCGATGCTTTGTTTTCTATTGGTATGTCTCCACGTTTACAGCAATGATGTGAACATGAGTTCCATCAACGACTCCAGGAAAGCCCACAATCCTCATAAATGTGGCTTGTTTTTGCAATATGGTTTGGAGGTCAGTTGTAAATACGGCTGAACGATTAATTGCATTTGCGATAATATGAAACCTATGCCTTAGCGGACAGCATGAAACCCACAAAAAATAAATAAATAACAGAGAGAGAATAATAATAATAATAATAACAGTTATTCTCTCTATGCTATTTTTCAATGTTTCAAGTGATGCAGGTGTTTTTTTCCCCTATAGGTTTTATAAATTAAAAAAGCATTAATTTTTCATAATGTTTTGATTTTTTTTATAAGTTTAAAGGGGGGCGCGACCAAAATAGTTTGAGAACCACTGGTCTAAAGTTAACAGACAGTGTTTAGTGCA
>NW_015549698.1:1043420-1061711 GCF_001515605.1 Sinocyclocheilus anshuiensis | reverse complement strand
GCAACAGCTCTACACTGGACGCGACAAAGCGACCGTTGCAAATCATTTTAACGTTGTGTCAGTACGTCATAAATAGAACAAGGCATCAGTTTAATGTCGGGTTTTGTCGGGTCGCGTCGAATCCAGTGATTTCCAGTGAATCCACTGATTATAATGGTTCTACTGTATTAAAGCCTGTGTGGTTAAATAAAAACGTCATTCATATCAATTCATGCATCACCTAATTTCATCGTGACATATAGGGCCTGGCCTACAGAAAAGAACATTTATGTTTAATCTATCTAATAGTGTGTTGGTCATACTATACAATGATTTATAGCTTGTCTTTGTTGAATAATACAGAACATAAAGAGCTTTAAAAAATAATTGCATATTAAATCGCAATATTGGCAGAAAAAAATCACAATTCGATTATTTTCAAAATCGTTCAGCCCTAGTTGGAAAGTCAATAAACTGCCATGTAGTAGTGGCCAAAAGTGATGTCCGGCCTATGAAATTTGACATCTTCACCATTAATAAAAATAAAAAAATGTGCAAGATTTTGTAAGCATATTGCATAGTTGCTTAGTCAGTTGTTTTATTTGTGATAATAATGCAATGAAACATGCCAAATTGTGCGGTCATAGTTTTTGACCATGCTGTCATACAAAGAAATTATGAACACATGCAAAAACAAGAGGACCAATGAAATGTAAGTAACATATGTTATAGGGTATATGTTAGGTTATATGTATATGTTATATATGTTGGTGCTTTCACACCTGTAGATCGATTGCTTTGTTCCGAAACAGGGATTAAACTTATTACAATGTTGCTTTTTATTCTTGGTGCGGTTCGCTTTCACACGGCAATGTTTCTAAATGGACCAAATTTGTTAATACAAGTCACGCGCGAGTAAACTGTTCTCTCATTGGTCAAAGTTCCACGGTTTATTTTCCGGGATTCCACTTAGCTGTCGCGACAGCTTCGCGGGCTTATTGTTGGGGTTTTTTGTAGCTGTCGTTATATTAATTTATCACTTTGAGCAGGAGTCCAGGATTCATCGGGAAAACATTTTTAAAATGCACCTACTAGGAAGAAGAGCAATAAGACGGCATTATAAAATGAAAAAGTGCGCTTTTTATTTTGAATGGCGAAGACGTGCTCACCCACAGACATTCACAGGTTCATTTTGAAGTATTAGCAAAACAACAAAGCTAATGCTTTTCACAGAACTTACGTATTTACCCATCATAAATTGTGATATAGCCTGGTTCGTTGGTCCGTTGGATCGGATTGCTTTCTCACTACAACCGAACCGCTCCAGAGTTCGTTTTCAATCGAGCCGAGACCACCTCCTTCAGGCGATCTCGTATGGGATTACAATTCTACCACAATTCTGCGCGTGAAAGATCATATTTTGAGCACGCAAAAGTGCGTTTTGCACGCGTGCGAACTGAGTTTTGTGGAGAAAATGTTTGTCTCGCAAAGAAGAAAGTAGTTCGAGCGCACGAAAATCAATTTTGCATTTAAAATACGTTTTTGGATGTGCGCAGACCTTCTCTTTTGCGCGTGCAACGTTTCACTAGCTTGCTCACCTGATGCCCGTCCTCAGTGCTCGCTAAATGCGAAATTTTACTACACTTCAGTATGTTATTCTTATTAAGTAGGGGTAATTTTTTAGGATTCTATACTTCACCAAAGTCTCTGAGAACCTGACAGCTTGTACTTCTGGAGACTCCCGGTAGGTTGCAGTTCTGGAAAATGGTGGCGCTGGAGACTAAATGGTTCCTGGTGATTTCACACCTAATTCTTCGACACCTGAATATAAGGTGTTTTTCACTTCCAGCCTTCATGAACAATAATATATAGGTTATAAGTGATTAAATACAAGATTAATAGCAGTTAAGATTGATGTTGTTTGGAATTGGTCAAATGTGCTTGGGAAAAATTATAATCAGAATATCAACTTGCATAATAATTATGCATGCACTGTATTTTTCCTCTTCTGCTGTCGAGGTAATGCAAGAAATGTTGTGATTGGTTGTCAAGGCAGCCAATCAGAATTTAGCAGCCTCGTCTCTGATTGGCCGGAATTATGGCATTTTTTTAACACTGGGTTGTGTTGAGCAAGTCAGCCGTCGGCATTTAGAGAGCATTGAGGGCAGGCATCAGGTGAGCAAGCTAGTGAAACGTTGCACGCGCAAAAGAGAAGGTCTGCACACATCCAAAAACTTATTTTAAATGCAAAATTGATTTTCGTGCGTTTGAAATACTTTCTTCTTTGCGAGAACATTTTCTCCACAAAACTCAGTTCGCGCGCGTGCAAAACGCACTTTTGCGCGCTCAAAATATGATCTTTCGCGCGCAGAATTGTGGTAGAATTGTAATCCCATAATCTCGGACCGATTGTTTTGGCGTGGATCCGAGCGCGATTGCCGTGTTCACATATGCCCAAACGAACCGAGCTAAGGGGGGAAACGCGCCAGGTTCCGAAACAACAGCCCAGGTGTGAAAGCACCCTAAAGTGACTTCTTCATCCCTTTAGAAACTTTTTTTTTCAAAAGCCTAGCAACAAAATCAATTTCTTGGACAAAGCTCATCTACATTCCGAGACTCTCCCATGACGTCATAAAGGCGAGTTCAGTGATCTATAGAAATATAAATATAGAACAGTGAACTCACCTTTATGAGGTCATCTAGCAACAATAAGTGACCAGTTTTAGCTTCTTTCAATTGAAAGCAGTTGGCAACACTGGTCAGTGTTTTTTTGTCCTTTGTATTTTAATGGTTTAAGTGAAATGTGGGGTCATCGAAAAATAAAAAATAAAATCCACACATCACTTTTGGCCACTGTTGTGTTTGGTGGGGTTAGTGCCACAACATGTAAGACCCTGCTTACAGTGTCATCACCGGTGCATTGCTGCATTTTTCCAATTTTCCAGCCAAAAAAAATGTGATTACTACTTTAATTTCTGCAGTTAGAGCATTGACTTGTTGAGTGGAAGAGGTTATTACATTTCTTACTTTGTCTGTTAAACAAAAAAAATGACTTTTTGATCTTGACGATCAAGTTTGTATCGTTTTATCAACTCCATATTATCCATATTATAAGTCCAATATGTCATATCTTCGCTGGAAATTGTGTGTCTCCTCCTCTTTGCTGCCATCTTGTTACTCCTAACTAGGTTAGGAGACCTCTTCAGCTCTCTTAAATAATTTAGGACCTGGGACCTAGTCTTAACACTTAGGGACCTTTATGAATCTCTCTTATTCTTAAGTCTAGGAATAAGAGTAAAATGACCTCATTCTTAGAATTTGTAGAAAAAAAACATCATTCTTAGAATCCTAAGACACACTTTTTTAAAAAGGAAAAATTTTACTCTGAGCGGCTTTATACATACGGCCCCAGATAGCTATTGAACTTCACTGTGAACAAAGCTCAGGATTTTACTGCCAATTCTTACAAACCAACAGAACGATTGAGTCACTGGCTGCATTCAAACTAGACTGACTCACCAGCCCCATTCAAAACACACCTCGCTGAATTTCTCTCCAGGATTCACTATTGCTTCATGAAACCTGAGTCTGTGACAGGTATTTCTCTCATTTTGGTACAAAAACACAGGCAAAGAAGATAATAAGTAGCAACAAGAATTTTTGAACTTTCTGTACATGTACAGAAAGAAATGACTGTTTTACAAATAGTACATGAGCTGGGCAATAATTAAGTGCAATTAGGATTACACAAAGCTAACACACAAAACAATGACAATTTATCATGAATACAGTCATACGGGCCTTGTTATTTCAAATGGAAAGTAAATAATTTGGGGAAAAAAACAACATGACAACAGAGTTTCAACCTTGTGGTAGTCATATGATAATAAGGATTTGCGTGACCTAACACACATATACAGCAGCCTAATATTTAAGAAATATGGTTATATTTTCAAAACAGTGTTAAATTGCATTCATTTATTGCAGTTAAGAGTTCATAGTGCTGCATACTTGCTGGATTCCTCTCTTAATGAATTACTGTACACATATTTTTTTGTTTTTAAAAACTGATGGCTGATAAAAAAATAATTGTATGCAACGTAGTTAAACAAATTTGCTTTTAAGTAACTCACAGCAATTTCCCTGCAGGCAGACATGGAAATACCAGTGCCTTCTATCTGTTTCAGTGCATACTCCTTCTCATCCTTCCTGTAAAAACACAAACACAACATTACTAAAGGTGAGGAAAAACAGCTACGCACATACCGTAAATATACCATTACAACACTTTTGAATATGAATAACTCTATTAAACAACTATCTGTTGTATTTCAGTAACTTACATTTAAGACATGAATAACAATATATTATGTATTTAATTAATAAATCATAAAGTAGTAACCATTAAAAAGTGCTTGTTTACACAATAATGTACTTTAATTTTTGCTAATATAATAAATAAAATACATTATGCTAATAATTAAATAATGTGCATTGATATTGATATTACCGAATTAAATAATAACTTTTCTCCAAGTTAGAGTTCATGATTCTACCAAAATCTCTGTGAACCAATTTCTTTTTTGTAATGATGACTGATGGCTGAAGCAGTATTTTTTCATATTTCTCATCTAGTTTACATGATTACTCATGGTTATTGATTGATTGTCTGGTGAATAGAATTCACTATTTAAATATCCATTTTCTCAAAAGTAACTTCACTTTTCTTTGCAATGATTTTTAACCAACCGACCAAAAACTCTTTAATGAGATGTACAAAGCCCTCCTCAAGTTCACACAGGTGTAGTTCATTACATTAAACTATTAATATGTCGCACTAACATTTCAGATCCACAAAATGTTTCCTTTTGCCTTAATTTCCAATACAACATTATCTTTTATTATTTCAAAAATATACTCTGTAAAACATTTAACATGCAAAGTGTTCTTGAGCTACCTTTCTTAAAAGTAAACAACACTTGTTTGCATGTTTTGTTACCCAATGCAATGAAATGCAAACATTTTCCAGGGAAGTGCTTAAATACCTCTATAATTAGAAGTAATTTTTTTTTTTTTCTGTGAATAAGTACCAATTTTGTACCAATATATGATATGAACTCAAGGTGTGGTCACGTTAGCCGTTGTTCTGAGACTTTTCACAAACTACATCCAATCAATTAACAAAGAATCCAGATGTTCTGGAATTTCACATGAGGGCAATATGTTTCAATACCAAAATCCACAGCCTACTTGTACTACTCCAGGACCATGGTTGGGAACCACTGGCCTCATCTAGCCTAACTAAATGAAATAATTTTTTTTACTCTTCTTCTTAATGCATCTTTTTTTTTTTTTCCACCTGCGGTTCACACATATATGTGACCCTGGAGCACAAAACCAGTCATAAGGGTCAATTTTATTTGAAATTGAGATGTATACATTATCTGAAAGTTGAATAAATAAGCTTTCCATATATGTATGGTTTGTTAGGATAGGACAATATTTGGCTGAGATACAACTATTTGAAAATCTGGAATCTGAGGGTGCAAAAAAATCTAAATATTGAGAAAATCATCTTTAAAGTTGTCCAAATGAAGTTCTTAGCAATGCATATTACTAATCAAAAATTCAGTTTTGATATATTTACGGTAGGAAATTTACAAAATATCTTCATGGAACATGAAGATATTTAGTAAATTTCTTAATGATTTTTGGCATAAAAGAAAAATGGATAATTTTGACCCATACAATGTATTGTTGGCTATTGCTACAAATATCCCCCAGCGACTTCAGACTGCTTTTGTGCTCCAGGGTCACAAATTGTAATTTAGCTACATGTGAGCAATTCGATCACTATTCACACATAAAAAAAACTCCAGCCTTACAAACCTGACGTGCTTATGAGCGTCAACATGAGCTGCACTGATGATCAGAACAAACAGCCAATCAGACACCAGCATACTTTCATCTGTTTTTATCATGATATAATCACATGTAAGACTTAAAGAGTGAGCTGTTCCTAAACCACATAATGTCATGTCAAAGGCAGACCTGCTCATGTTTCATGTTCAGTTATCTTTGCCATGTAAGTGTTTTCTGTAATGTTGAAGTTGTTGTGCTTGCCATTGTGCTGAGGTTGTGGTGGCTCTACATTAATGAAGACAATAGTGTATGTAGCTTCACTCAATGTTAAGTCAGTGCAGTGATATGTAACTTATTATTGTTCACTGCTTTTATATGTAAACGTGCTATGCTAGCTACAGAACCTTTTTTTTTTTTAAAGGTGACATATCATGAAAATCTGACTTTTCCAGGTTGTAAGTGCTATAATCAGGTCCCTGGTGCATCTACCAACCAAGCAAACGTGAAAAAGATTAACCCAGTAACTTTGTTTTGGTAAGCCTTTTTCTGCAAGTGTTTGAAAAAAATGAGCGCGTCCGATTTCGCTTCCTTGGTGACGTGGCAAAGGGATCTCATTATAATATTACCGTCCCTTAATCTGTAAGTTTACACCCACGGCGCCGTTATTGTGTTTTCGCAAGCGACAACGGTGTACCAGCTCTAATGCCATGGAGAAAGTTTGAGCAAAACACACTAACTGTAAACATGCGATTTATTTCCCAGCTGTTTACCTTCACAGACATAACCCACTGTTTTTGTAACTCATGTGTGTTTTTAAGGTAAACTTGTGTGTGAATGAGAACTTAGTTTAGTACTCACGTGCTGTGACAGCCGCTTTCTGTGTGTGTGCTTCGGATGTGTGCGCTCCGAAAACCGTATATCAGAAGTTTAAACTCATATGGTGCGCTCGGGTATTAATGGCATAGAACTGCCGCCATATTTAAACCGCATGATTTCAGCGCGATAGACATGATAATCAGAACCAAAACAGATGTGCTTAGCAGGTACGAGCTGTAAAGGCGCAGCTCTATTCTGGAAAAGGGGGCGGGGAGCAGCAGCTCATTTGCATTTAAAGAGACAGGCACGAAAAACAACCTGTTTCTGCTTCCACTCAAAATAGGCATTTTCAAAATGATATAATAGATGATCTGTGGAGTATTTTGAGCTGAAACTTCACAGACACATGCTGGGGACACTAGAGACTTATATTACATATTGTAAAAAGGGGCATACTATGTCTCCTTTAAAATGTACACCATAATCCAACATTAAACACTGATTCATCTTCACTCAAAAATACAGACTTGAATATACTGGAATCTACTCAATATAATGGAGCTGATGTAATTGAAAAGAACATTGACTAGGTTCAACTAAACTGGTATTTCTGAAATTAAGACATATTTAATGCAAACACTTGCCCTAAAATATTGAATAAATTCAATAAGACATTTTTTCAGTGAAAAACAAGGCAGTCAGAGTTGAATGCGTCTGAAACACTGCTGCTTTCACATGCATGCTCGTCATTTGCTAACCCTCAAGTTGGTACAAACCTGTACGAGTTTCTTTCTTCTGCTCAACACAAAAGATATTTTGAAGAATGTGTGTGAATGAACAGCTGATGGTCCACAATCATGTCCAGCGTACTTACTACTGTTCAAAACATCTTCTCTTGTGTTCAGCAGAAGGGTGCTGCCTCGGTTAACAGCTTTCGTGCCAGTTTTGAGTGTGTGATAAATAATCTAGCATCAATATCAGAAATTCTAATGAAATAGGTCTTTTCATATTACGTTTTGATGTGATTGCTGTAATATGATTGATCTGAATCACTTATTCTATTATATAACACTGTTGTAATTGCTTGAAGTCTGTGGACATTAAGCTGTGCCAGCAGAAAATAGTTTTGCAGCTGAAGGCGAGCAACTGCCTCAGAAACATATGATCACCTCGCTGTCACTAGGGTATTTTTGTATAGGACACAGTGTGACTGGCAGCATTTCGCATTGGCATGATCACCGGTTATTGCTGCATGTTACTCCTAGCCCCTGCATGCATAAATGAACACACACATGAACTCTTGAACACATAAGCATACGAACTCCTATGCCAGTGTGCATGCAGTGTAGCACTTCTGCACATGTAAACATGCATTTCTGAACATCTGCGACGCTTTCAGGAAAACGAGAACTTCTGCACAGATCAACACGTGAACTCCTGCAGACACTGCACTGCACAAATGAACGCATGCACGCATGACATCCAGCACAAGTGCATTTCTGAACACACGGACTGCTGAACAACGAAGCATGTAAACTCCCGCCCATATGAACGCATGAACAGGTAAGCACGTGAACATAGCAGTGAAACATATACATCACGCTGGTTTGGGGGTGGACCGTTTGAAGTGCGCCCATGAAAACAACAACAATCGCACAGGGGCAGAGATAACAGCACAATTCCCCCGGTACACACACACACACACACACATGCTGTCAGCAGTGAGTGAAACGCGTGCATCTTACCCGTCTTTACGCTTCGCTTTATAAACATGCCCGTATGTGCCGCGACCCACTTTACAACCTTCATATTCAAACAGATCTTCCACTCTCTCCCTCTCGGCGGCGAGCTTCGTTTTGAAGTCGTGGTCCATTTTAACCCATAAATGTTTCTTAATTTACAATAAAATAAAATTTTAATTATTACATGCATCAATTAAATGATCCGATCGTTTTATTACCCCACCATTTCCTTGTTTGGGATTTTGGTCGGATCCGCTTAATGATCACGTGTTCGATGACGTATGTTATTGTGGCCGATTGCCTTCTGGGAACTGTAGTGTACTCCGATCAATCCACCGGTTTGAGTTAACGACGGTAGGTCGCCTGTGAACTACAACGCGCAAATCGCGATGTTGGACGTCGTTCCAGTCCCTTTCAAATGTTCGAGGTTGTTGGAATATTCAACCTTTGCATTAGCTGTCATTCTAACAGAAGTACGATAATAACTCTGGTCCTCAAAACGTTTGGTGATGGTGTAAAATGCACAAGCAAACCATATTTTGTCTTCAACAGACTAGAGAATAAACGGGGACCAATTATCAGTTGCCTGTGTACTGGCGCAGCGTTTATTCGCCTTTACAAGGGCATTATATACAAGCTGTGCTACTACAGTCTGAGCTCATACCTTTACGCAACCGCCAATTTGATTGACAACAGCTACAGCCAGTCGTTGCTGACATGAGGGCGGCTTCTTGGCCGTGATTGGCCGCAATGCGGATGACGTCGGCGGGTAGGTAATAAAAGCTCCGCGCAGGCTGCCATTCTGCGCTTACACAGTATGGCCGGCGATATTAGCTAGCGCTCGCCTACGGTATTCTCTGTAAAAGGGAAGACGGTAAAAAAAAAACAAGGCAACTACATCTGGACTGCTCAAGGACTGTAACTAAGCTAATAAATTATAACAACCAACAAAGGACTAATTAACTGGGATTCCATCCGACGGTTTAATTTCTGTTGTTGGGGTCTGTTTGTGTCACGATGGAAGAGAGCAGTGCACACTTCTTCGAGGGGACCGAGAAGCTCTTGGAGGTGTGGTTCTCCCGAGAAGACGAAAGCAAAGGACCCGGGGATCTGCGCACTATCCCTAGGTGAGTGAACAAGTCCGAGCTGGGACTGGATTGAACCGAGCCAGACAACCAGCGGCGCCCTATCGCTTAAAGCATGCATACACCATCAGTAATGTCACCGTGCTAGTTCTGAGAGCTGCTGAGTGACATGTGGCTCTGACACCTGAGCAGTGATCAGCAGTTTTGACACCATCCCCCTTTACGCTCATTCATCTGAGCTGTCAGGACTGGAGCTGAACCTGAGCCCCAGTGAGATGTTTCCCCTCATACTTCTTCTTTTGGGCATACTTAAACTATTCCGAGTCGTCATGAACAACATCAACAACATATTGAATCAACGTCTGGATAACTTACAGGTTTTGATCTGAGTCTGGCCCTGTCTGTGTCTCTCAACATCGCTCTGCAATGTCCATCCGTCTCTGGAGTCGTGGCTCGGATCAGCCCTGAATCAGTTATTGATGAGCTGATCGATTGATTAGCCAGTGGCTAACTTGCAGCTAGCTGATATGGCGCCATAGCAAACAACACAGTGCTTCTGTACATATGAATGCATACTGGATGCTATTGAGTCCTTTTGTTGACGTTGCGTTACTAGCTTTATTTTTTTTAATTTCCACAAAGTTATAGGTATTTAACAACAACAAAAACGAATCTTTGAAGACTTGCGATTGCAGTTGTGCTTCACCATATACGACTGATTGCATGCCAGAGCTCTATTTTTGGGAAGAATCATGGCGCTTGATCCTGCGCCGCAGCCTCCGTGTGAAAGTCACGCGTCTGCGTCACACGTCGTAAGCTCCGCCCATGTGTTGTGATTGGTCGGGAGTTCTAGTCGCTCATTGGTTGGTGTTATATGTGCGCAGACAGCTGCGGCGGTGCGCATGCGTCTCCTGCGGACTGCGAGCTGAAGAGTTAATGCGGACAGAAAACAACATTTTACAACATTAATTTAATGTGCAATGTTAATTTCTTGATGTCTAGGCTATATGTAATACAGAGTTATAATTGCAAATGACAAAATATATTTTAAAAATAAATAAACACTTTATGTGGAAGTTCACTAATATGTGTGCATTATCATTTAGCAAAGTAATGAACATGTTTATTGGCTGATACTAATATTCTCGAAATAGTGGCGGAAATATCGGATACTGCTGTTCTCAAAATATTGGTCTATTACTACAAAAAAAGTCCTGTATTAATACTACGATGCCTGCCAACAACAAAAACAATACATTAATATGTTTATAGAGCTGGGTAGTAACTGGATTACGTAATCCAATTCCAAAAAATTAAGTACATGTAATTGGATTAAATTACATTTTGAAATACTCGTAATCAGACTACAGTTACTTTTTATGGATTACATGATTACATATTCACTCAATAGCAATAATGTATTCATAATTTGTGGATTATCACTAATTTTTCATCTTTTATATTTTACTTCCCAAAATAGCCTACCGCTTATATACACTCAAAGTCTTGCAGTTTTGTGGACATTAACGCAGAGATCAGTCATTAGTTTGGTGGATACACAGCATCTGAGCACTAGGGCTGTCAAAATGACTGAAAAACTAAATTAGAATTTTCTACTTAAATATGATCAAGATTAGAATTACAGAGCTCCGGACTAATATTTGAGAGCAGCGGCACCAGCACCACTAAGATCTGCAGATGGTGGCGCCAGGAGCAGATTTGGTAGCGCTGTGCGGGAGTATTAAAATATAGATAATTTAATCATAAAATTACTATTGTTTTGCATGAATAAGTGTAGTTACTAATAATATTACATGTTAATTTCTTGTTTATTTTGTTTGTTTATACAGATTTGACAGTAAAGCACTAAGCTTGAGTTAAGATGCATACAAAATTTACTTTTATTAACAACAGTAATAAAAGTGCAAAATCTAATTTTTATATAGAAAACCATTATTCTTCTAATATATGGAACTGACCAACTTCAGTGATTATGTGATTTAGTAGCAAATTGAAGAAAAGTTTGTTTTTCAAGGCACTTTGTGACTTTTCTTTCTTCATTAACAAAAAAAGTGTAAAAATCTGATTTGTTGATGATTTGATATTTTATAATAGTGATTTTATAATTTCAAAATATAGGGGAAAAAAGTAGAAATGAATGACTAATAAGCCAATAAGTGCTCCTCCACTCTAAAAAATGCTGGGTTGTTTCAACCAACTTTGGGTCAAATATGGACTAACCCTGAATTATATTTGAATTTAAAAGGCATAATTTCAGTTAGGGGTTAAAAGCGTTTGGCTTCTCTCCTGAGGCCACAAGAGGGCGCATCAAGCAAAATATTACTAATGCACATTTCTTCAAAGCGTAATAAAATAACATGACTATCTTTGGGGGAAAAAAGTGCATAATGTTTAAAATAATGTTTATAAACCAGCAATATATTCAATGAACAACGTAGCAGCGCCGCATCTAGTGGCTTCAACTGGATAGGCTAACAAAGCATTAAAATGCAATGACACTTACATCGTCGTCGCATCTCGTGCGCCACTGATAGGCTGCCTGACGGCTGACGCAGACCTAAAATACGAATGCAACGTTTTTGCATTCGAATGTGAATTTTTTTTTTTTTAATTTGACGAATATTCGAAATCTGAATTTTTTTCGACAGCCCTACTGAGCACTGGATTTACAAAAATCTTTTCAAGATTAAGAAGTGTTTCAACATTGCATCAACTACTGATGAACGCATTCATTCTTATTTGAATTATTACAATTTGGGAAACCTAGACGTAGTATAATGTTTAATGCACTTCATGTTGTTGATAACAACAAATGGAATATATTTTCTTACTTTGTTTTAAATATTTTTATATCAGTATGGTATCCAATTTAAATCAATGTGATAAACGAGATAGGTCTAAAGTAATCTAAAAGTAATCTGATTAGATTACCTAAAATGTGTAATGTAATGGATTACGTTATTAACTACAATTTTTGTCATGTAATTTGGAGTCAGTAATGGACTACAATTTGTAAGTAATCTACCCAGCTCTGCATGCTTCCATAAAGTTGTGTTTTATACTATTGATCTATTGTACTTATTTTCATAAGGTCCAGTACTCTATAATGTATAACTCTAAGTCAGTTACAGTCAGCCTTCCAGCTCATGTAGAAGCTAGGTGTGTAAAATATGAATGAGTGAAGACATCAGCGCTCCTCTGCTGCATCTATAGTAAGGTTTCTCAGAACTGAAAGCTGATCTCTGTGGTTTCTCTGGGTACGGCTGTCAGGTTGAATGATGAGGGCTATTAGTTTACTTCCGGCAAAGCATTAACACACTCAGAGATACTAGAAAGAGGATCATTAGAGTCTGAGCACAGCTAGTTTCCAAATAAATCCAGCAGGCCGTGTAACTGCCCCTCGTCTTCCTACAGCGCAAGGAAGCACTTTACTGAGCTCAAATCGGCCTTTTTAATAATTCATAACTAGCATTTTGTGTGTCCGTGATAGGGTTGCAAAAAGGTGGAAAATGTCCTTTCCAGGATTTTTTTTTTTTTGAATATTCCAGGGATTTTTGGAAAGTTTCCGGAAAGTTACCGGAAATTTTCCACCCCTTTGCAACCCTAGTTCTTGATACACACAGTTAGGGATGGAACGATTACCGGTTTGATGATAAATCATGATAAAATCCCCCACGGTTAGTATTACCGTTTCATATTTTAATTATCATTAAAACCGTATATCCAATTACCACGATTTGAACAACTCGCAATAAATAGGCTAAATACTGTGGCGCTCTAGGCTAGTTTCGAAGTCACGAAGAAGAGCGCTTGAGCGTTCGGCTGAGTAATGTAAGTGGTTAAATGTACTTGCACATCGGCTTTTATGATGCGAGATTAATGTAAACACAGCCCACTGCGAACACTCTTGTAATTCGCTTCAACCTTTTCGAACTTTATGAATGATTATTTTAGGTTCAAGTGGTGCGTACACACAATAAAAATTTAACAAATATCTAATTTCTAATGTTTTCTATGCAGATTAAATAGGTGCAGCAGTCATAGTGCAGCAATCATATTTGTCCGTCAAAATGCGCTGAATATGCGTTCTGTGTGAATGGCTTGGGTTCGGTTTTAACCTAATCAAGATCTTCTACGCATTGAGCTACTATATATCGCTAACATTTTGAATAAATAACGCAGCAACTGCGCGTCTCGTGGGCTAGACTAACAAAACGTTAAACTACAACATCACTTACAACATCATCACCGCATCTCATGCGCCACTGATGACGCTCCCTGATGCACACCTAACATTCGATTGTACTATTTTTGCATTCAAATGCAAGTGTTTATTTTAAATTCGACTAATATTCATTTTTTTATTCACAATCTCCTCATCACAGGCAGGTACAGCACTCAATTCAGCATGTGTTCGTGTTTGTGTGTGCTGTCTGCGTCACTCATAGCACGTGCCTATATCGTGCGCCATATCGAAAAAATGTTATATCGTTATCGAAGAAGGTGTACCATCGATAAATATCGATACCGTTTTATCGCCCAGGCCTATGCAGAATCATTTCTCGATTCGTGATGCATCGATTTATTTTCTCAGCCCTATAATACTGCTTTGTACACGGAGGTTATGGGAAACAGCTGTAATTCTACTGTTCCAAAAGCGCCACCTGCTGTCAGAGAGTGGATTTACAGAGACTTAGATTTACATTCAGCCTGTGTACAGTTTTTATCTGGGCAAAAAAACAGACCCATTTTGCATGCCCTGCTGTAAATTTTGACCTGTTGATGAAAAACAAGCTTATGTGGATTCTACACACTTAAACAATTCGGATAAGGTAGCCTATCTAGAATTATTTATGGAGCAGATTAAATACATATAATTATTTATTATTAAATGATCATTTTGACAACTCTTTTCTTGAAACGTTTTCAAAGCTTTATTTGAACATTTCGTACATGCTATTCAGTCATGTTGTCTTTTAAAATCCGGACATCTTTGGTAATGTTGTAGTTTTAGTGCTTGTGCAACAAAAAGTAATTTTGTTGATTGTTTGTTGATTTTAAATACAAAACTTGCTGAAACGATTTATGTGTCAGTACTTTTTGAACATTTCCAGTACATTTTAAAAATACCGTGATAATTTAGGTCACAATAATCGTGATAAGAAATTTTCACACCGTTACATCTCTACACACGATCCAATATTTTCACAGTTTTGTGTATTATTTGTCAATTACAGTTGGAGTGGATCAAAATATTTTGATTAACTTTATCTTGGTTTTCTTCTCCTATTATGCCTCCTATTTTATATCAACAATTTCACTTAATATATTACAGTAATATTAATCTTAAACTGATTTTTGATTCATGTTTTTGTATTAGGGCTGCACGATAAATCGCATGCGATATTTAATGCGCATCTTATCAGTAAAGCCGGTTCTGTAATCAGCGGTAAATCTCCATCACCTGCGGGCTTTCACATTGAGCAGCATTAACTACACAGAGCCGTTGTTCACTGACAAGCTGCGCAAAACCACGATCATATTTTAAAACCCTATTTTGTATGGTTTAGATTATAATTATTTCTAAACTACAAATTTTGAACAAAACTACATTTATAGTTAATTACACCACAAATGGGACATTAGTCCCTGTAGTTGAAGAAACACTAATACATCATAAATTATGTATGATTATTGAGAGGAAACCTAAAGCTGTGTATTACTAGAGACTCGTGTTGCTTTCTTCTTTGTGTAATCGAAACGGTTTGACTTTGTCAGGCGTGTGACAACTGAATCAGTTTTTTAAGAAGACTTACGTCGTCATCTTGCCCAAGATATTTATTTGACGAGGTAACAAGTATAGTCCATATGTGAAACTCACTCAACAGAGATTGATGGGTCTTTTGAATAAATTCGAGTGGGGTAAGTTTGAGCAAATTCGTTTTTTTCTTTTGGAGTACTTGACTGTGGCGATCACAGCTTTCTGTGGTCAAATGTTTGTATAATGACACAAAACTGCATAAATAATTGGTGTAATTGGCAGAATTGTGTAAACGTATTGTATTATTGCAAAATAAACCCTCATTTTATTCAAGACTTTGATTGCCATCCAACAGGCCACCTGAGCTTGTGCCAAATGTGTGAAATTTGACAGCTCTACGACACAAGTTCAACATTGCCGCAGAGCGAATGACCTCAAGAGATGCACCATGAAATCCATACAATCTGTGTCCGTTTGTGCTCTATAGTCAGATAGTCAGTTATTTACTTATTCTTTCCAGAAAATGTGACTGTCTAACTCTGCCTCGTTGGAAACGTTTGCCATTGTTCCAGCGTTTGGAAAGTGTTATTTTTCACATAATAAGTAGTACTCAGATTCATGCAGAAAATAATAAAATCATGTTTGCTAATTAGGGTTGCAAAGGGGTGGAAAATTTCCAAAAATCCCTGGAATGTTCCAAAAAATCCTGGAAAGTTTCCAAAATTTCTGAAATGTTTCCGAAATTTACTGGAAATGTTCCACCTTTTTGCAACCCTATTCCTAATAATAACTGAGGTCTTAATGTTTCTCTCTCTCTGTGCCTTTTCAGATTTGAGTGGGACAAACTTCTGGAGAATGTGCATTGTTTGATTATAAGTGTGACAAAGACTGACAAGCAGGAAGCTTATATACTCAGGTGAGCTATTGATTCGTCAGCACAACATTGTGACGACGCTGTGATCCTTCAGCCTTCAAACCGCTCAAAATCAACAGCATTTTCAAGATTTCATTCACATCACACCACTGAGAAACGGAATCAGAAAAGTGCCGTGGGTTATTCGTAGCGACGTTACAGCCCAAACTGATTTACAGATAAATTGTGAATGTTGCGCAATTCGGAAATGCGGCTTAAAGAAGTTAGATACGTTGCAAATGTCATTTCATGTTGTTTTTAAAAACTAAATCGCTCAAATGAAACATGTTACACTTTATTTTGAGGTGTCTTTGTTACACTGTAATTATACATGTAGCTACTAAGTTATATTTATTAATTACATGTACATACTGTATGGTTAGGGTTTGGCTTAGAGTTACTTGCATGTAATAATTATGCATAATTTATTGTAGTCCTGTCAAACGATTAATCGCATCAAAAATAAACGTTTTTGTTTACATAATATATGTGTGTGTGTACTGTGTATATTTAGTATGTATATATAAATACACACACATACAGTATATATTTTGAAAATATTTGCATGTGTATATAAATGTATTTATATTTTTATATTATATATAAATATATTTAATATATAAACATAACATATTTTTCTTAAATATATACATGCATGTGTTTGTATTTATATATACATAATAAATATACACAGTATACACACATATATAAACCAAAACTTTTATTTTGAATGCGATTAATCGTGATTAATCATTTGACAGCAATAATTTACTGTTATTATAATAGTAAGCATATGTAACGTGTTACAAGGACACCTTAAAATAAAGTGTTACCGAAACATTTTACTGCGAGTCCTGAATGTTTATCACGATACTGATGCTGATTATTAATGTGCTGATGCTGTTTGCACACTGAATCTCACAGCAGCGTTTCAGCTTAGAGATACTCACAAGCTGATAAGACTAATATGAAAGGCATCTGTGTGTCATGGAGGTAAATGATTCAGAGTACTTGTAAACGCGTCCTGCTAAGGATGACGGACGCTAAGCCATTTATTTGGTCTGAGAGACGAAGGGTCAAAGCTATTCATAGCTGTCTGGAGAGAAAAAAGCTGCATGGATTTTTACTTTTTATTTACAATTCTGCTGAAATGGCTTTAAAGATCCTGAAAGTTAAAAATAAAGCGTTCAAACAAGGAAGAATATTTAATCATTAGCATAATTTTTATTTATCTTTGTAGCACCACTTGCCATGCAGTGGCTTCCATAGACACATAGTGGAAAAGAGTTTTGAGCTCATTTATTAAAATGGACAGTTCAAGAGAACTCATTCCTAAATTGTGACCCTGGAGCACAAAAGCAGTCTTAAGTCGCTGGGGTATATTTGTAGCAATAGCCAAAAATACATTGTATGGGTCAAAATTATCGATTTTTCTTTTATGCCAAAAATCATTAGGATATTAAGTAAAGATCATGTTCCATTAAGATATTTTGTAAATTTCCTGCTGTAAATATATCAAAACTTAATTTTCAAATATTGTCCTATCCTAACAAACCATACATCAATGGAAAGCTTATTTATTCAGCTTTGAGATGGTTTATAAATCTCAATTTCAAAAAATTGACCCTTATGACTGGTTTTGTGGTCCACGGTCACAAATGGCTTAACTCTAAGCATTTTTGCTATGGTCTGTAATGGAATGAGCGAGTGTAGGGGAAAATGCATTAAAGTCATTGATATTCAACAATGTTGATTCATTTTATATTAGCAAAAATATTAAGGTAAATATTGTGAATGCTTCACATTGCTGTAACAATGATCCATAATTTAAAGGATTAACCCCTCCTTGGTGATTCTCTCTCTCTCTCTCTCTCTCTCCTAGTGAGAGTAGCATGTTTGTCTCCAAGAGACGTTTCATTTTGAAGACATGCGGAAGCACCCTCTTACTGCAGGCACTGGTGCCACTGCTGGAGCTGGCTCGTGAGTACTGCGGCTTTGATGCCATCGAGGTACGACTCACACACACACACACACTCACACACTCACACACACACACTCACACTCACACACTCACACACACACTCACACACACACACTCACACACTCACACTC
>NW_015549698.1:1038342-1043358 GCF_001515605.1 Sinocyclocheilus anshuiensis | reverse complement strand
ACACACACACACACTCACTCACACTCTCTCACACACACTCACACACACACACACACACACACACACTCCGGTGCATGTTTAGGCAAGAATTTATGGCACATCATCATATCAATACATTGTCAGTTTTCAGTACAAAGTGTCTTTATGAAAATGTGACTTGACCTCATCTCATTTTCTTTTAGAATTTCTTCTATTCTCGTAAAAATTTTATGAAGCCCACCCATCAAGAGTTCCCTCACCGCAACTTCCAGGAGGAAGTCGAGTTCCTCAGCCAGATTTTTCCAAGTACGCTGCAAAAATGAGATAGTGATGTGAACATTATGAATGAAGTATTGTCTGATTAAAAAATGTTTTTTTTTTCTTCATGCGCAGATGGAGCAGCCTACTGTATGGGACGTCTGAACTCAGACTGCTGGTGAGCCGTTTTACTTCATCTAGACTTCCTACAATCCATCTGACTTCAGATAAACCACCATAAATGTTGCATATGTATCAGAATTTTTTCTCTTTTAAATAAGGCCAGACTTTAGCATTGTAAAGTCTGTTTTTTTTATGCCAACGTTTCATAAATGATTAAATTGTTCATAAATGATAATTTTTTTAATTTAGTTCTTTTGGGGGGAAAATAAAAAAGCTCATCATCTGTTGTCCATTTCTGTGGCGTTGTTCTCCTTCCTGTCCTGAAGGTATCTGTTTACGCTGGAGCTGCCGGAGTTCTGGGAGAACAAGCAGGCGGACCAGACACTAGAAGTTCTGATGAGTGACCTCGACCCGGCTGTGATGGACCAGTTCTTCATGAAAGACGGTGTTTCTGCTAATGATGTCACTCGTGTACGATCCGTCCTCTATGCTTCTGCTCTGTAGTGTCATGTGTGCTCTTATTGCTGGATGCTGGTCCATTTACTAGTACCAATGTATCATGTTAGTACTTTATGCACTCCATTTATTTCTTTATTTAGTGAGGTGTCTTTAAGGTTATCTGTGGTGTCTTCACAGATGAGTGGAATTCGTGACCTGATTCCAGGTTCAGTGATTGATGCCACAATGTTCAACCCTTGTGGATACTCCATGAATGGAATGAAAACGGATGTAAGGAGTCATTTAAGGCTGCATGTTTTTGTTGTTGTGAGAAAGTTGCTCTGTGCTCTGCAGCGTGATTGAGGTCGGTTGTCTTTCTAGGGAACTTACTGGACGATTCACATCACCCCCGAACCAGAGTTCTCCTATGTCAGCTTTGAAACCAACCTCTCCCAGACGTCTTATGACGAGCTTATCCGCAAAGTCGTGGATGTCTTCAAACCAGGGAAATTTGTGACAACGCTTTTCGTCAATCAGGTACATTATTACACAACTAATCAACAAAAGATTATTTTTCAAACAGGTACTTCCGCAACTTTTTCCTCATTGCTCTGGAAAAAAAAGGTGTCCTTGTTCCAGTGTAATTATGCATTTAAGTACTGAGTTATATTAATTAACTACATGCACTTACTGGGTTTGGCTTAGGGTTACTTGCATGTAATTATGCATAATTAAGTGTTATTATAATAGTAAGTACATGTAACGTGGAACAAGGACACCTTAAAATAAAGGTGATTTTTTTAACTTATTATTAGATATATTATAATACTTGTGAATTGATTGCTATGAATATTTATGTAACATTGAAGGTGGTGTGCAATGATTCCAGCCTCTGGCCTTCTAATTGCAGTGCAGTGCAGTTGTAGCAAAAATAATGCATATGTGGTATAAAATTCTTAACATTATTAGTATTTATAAAGCACATATTCTGCATGAGCATGTTCTACATCCCTAATCCTCCCCAATACCCTAAACTTAACAACTACCTTACTAACTATTAATAAGCAGCAAATTAGGAGTTTATTGAGGCAAAGTCATAGTTAATGGTTTGTTAATAGTGAGAATTGGACCTTAAAGTAAGGTGTGACCGTCAAACTCATTCTTCTGGTTTATCTCGTTCCCAACAGATCTCCAAATGTCGCAGCGTTTTCTCTTCGGCTCAGAAGCTGGAGGGATACCGCGTCCTGGACCGCCAGTCGGCACACTTCAACGACTACAACTTCGTCTTCACCAGTTACACCAAGAATCGCCAGCAGAAGCAGAGCTGAACCTCCGAAATGAAGAAGCGTAAAAAGAAACCGTGTGGCTGGCGGCGTTTGTGCGTGGAGTCTTCTGGCTGTAGATCTTCCCCGAGTTTAACGTTTATGCATACTTGTACCTGTGACGTAGATATCGTGCATGAAAGCTCTTCTCGTGTCTCTGTAGATATTCTAGCCCATTCTTGCTGTGATCTTGAAGTGCATGTAGGGTTCTTGAACATGGCGGTGGTGGTGTGTGTGAGGCATGTCACACCATCATCCCAGTACATGCAATGCTCCCTTCCCTTCCTGCAAGTGTCCCCTCGCATCTCCCACAGACAGGGTTTCCGACCTCACTAGACAAGGACCCTGACACGCTCAGATCCGACGCGAGCTCATCAGTGTGCGAAGAGGTTGGTTGACTTGCATTTCATTTCTTTTAACACACATGGCGTTGGTCATTTTTCGGCGCTCAGCATGTGTTCAGCTCAACTGTGTGTAGCTAGCTAACTACTCTGACAGTGTGTGAAGAAGTCCTGAAAACAAACTTAAAATATTCCTCGTCCATCTTTTAGCCCTGCAGGCAGCTGTGTTTATTCGGTGTGCTAGAGAAGTGAGCGTTGAGTTGAAGTTGAGGAACTTCGATGTCGACAGCCTGCGCTTCTTTTAGGGGCTGTTTTGGAAAACCGTGCTGGTTTCAATAATACAGAGAAGTGAATGTTACTTAACTGTTGCCTTAAGTGTCAACAACATATACTCTGCCATATATAACCATTATGGTGAAAGTCAGCCGTTGTCTTCCTTTCCTCAAAATCAAATGGCATTTAACATGAATGTATTAAAAGTAAAAACATTAGTTCGTTGAAACGTGACAATATGATCTATAAAGAATGGATTTTTCTGAATAATGTAGCGAGTGCAGAAGAAGCCATTGAAGAGGGAATGGTGAAGGACCCTGGGGCTGTCCAGCGCAGAGCCTGCTTAATGCACGCCTTTGAATTGAAACGTTTGGACAGACACTTTGCTTTAGTGTGCCGATCGCACAGCAAAGCATTTTTTTCTTTTTCTAAACAAAATGAGTCCTCTCTCTTTTTTTCTACAGTAAGCACACAATAGGCGCGCACTGATCTGAGCATGTCAGGGCTGACCCGGATCATTCCACACCCCACGCCTGCATAAAGTGCAGTTTTATTAATTCCCTTTTTTTGCAGTAGATTTGTACACCTCTCCAGATCATGCTCTCTTTGTGCATTGAGAAAAAAAATGTAAAAAAAATTTCACGTGTGCTATTGCATGCGACTAGCGTACAAGCAGGATGTTTCCGCTTCAGCCCTTTGTAACACTTTTAATTTCTGTTCGTACGACGTAACAAACTTTGCTCATAGGTCCTGAGTGTGATGAGCGGTGGGTGTGGTTTTTACCCTCCCGAGTTACGCAGCTGGTGTAGTTGTGAGGAGGAGGATGATGATGTTTTTGTTACATCTCCTTCGTAGTGGCAGATGGGTTCGTGAAATCTTCTTTACTAGAAGGTCCTGCCGCTGAGAGAATCTGAAAAGGCCAGGTCTCTCTACAGAACGCCAGTCTAGTAACGAATGCGTCTTAAAAGCCTTCTGAAAGGTCAAAGGGCAGCTGGATGTTTACAGTTGTAGTTCAGAGGGAGAAAAAAGACGAAGCAATTAAATTTGATTTAACGGACAATATTGGTGTCAGACGTAGACCACTGCTGGGAGAAATAACATGAGCATGATCGCATATCACACCTAGTATTTTTCCGGTGAAGGGGTGGTGGTTTCAAACATTTTTCTGGTCTTTCTATGTGGGATTTATACAGTATACATGAGTGGAGGGGGACCAAGTATATCTATCTATACATACATACATACATACATACATACATACATACATATATATATATATACATATATATATACATACATATATATATACATATATACATATACATATATACATATATACATATATATATATATATATACTACTTTTTTGTTTGTTTTCGGACCCTGTTCTGAGGTGAGGAGTGACCTTTTCAGATGATTTGGACCTTTTTTCCCTCTTTCTACTAGCTCTGCCCAGCCTGTGTTGGTTGGTAAGGAAACTATAGAAAGGATTCTGTCACGGGATTTTCACATGAAGTTGGGAAGGAAGGGGAAACTTTGCTGTTCCAATTCTCTTGCTATTTCCTTGGTTGGTCAAGATGTGCTGAATATATCTGTACTTGATATAAGAGCTTGATGCTTTCAATAAAGTTCATAACTATCAGCTGTGTACTTGTGATTTATTTATAGAGTGTTTGTTCATTGCCCAGAATGCACTGCTGTATATCACTATGATATCTGGCTGGGTTCAAAATGAAAATGTCATGTTTTATTTTATTGTACACAATGTAGGTTTATAGACATTTTATTAAATTTGTTTCTAATTTTTTTACGATAAATGATGACTTTCAATTTCCACACGTTACCTTGTTTTACCTTTCATAATGAAGTTGGTCAATTTCTTAAAGGTGCAATAGGTGATTGTCTTCAGAAACATTTTTTTGTTATGCTGGTTGAAAGTCTCTTCACATCCCGATAGCAATCATTAAGTTAAGTGGTCTAAATGTATTTGTCTGTATTTATATATTCTGTGGAAGGCGTAGGATCAAGAAATGTTCGTCCAATCAAAACGCTCGGTCCGAGCATTTTAATGGGCTTTTCTACCTGCCTGTCAACGTATGTATTAGCATACCTCTGCGCACCGGGTTCGCGCAGACAGGATACGTCATCAGCGCGTTCACGCACGCTGAGCAGACAGAGCGAGAATGGCAGACAAACATCAACAACCCGATCTTCCTTCCTGGTATTGTAGTACTTTTAAAGTTTTCTCACCGGTGAATGACACATGATGTAGCCCAGCGGTT
>NW_015549698.1:1030125-1037158 GCF_001515605.1 Sinocyclocheilus anshuiensis | reverse complement strand
ACACACACACACACTCACTCACACTCTCTCACACACACTCACACACACACACACACACACACACACTCCGGTGCATGTTTAGGCAAGAATTTATGGCACATCATCATATCAATACATTGTCAGTTTTCAGTACAAAGTGTCTTTATGAAAATGTGACTTGACCTCATCTCATTTTCTTTTAGAATTTCTTCTATTCTCGTAAAAATTTTATGAAGCCCACCCATCAAGAGTTCCCTCACCGCAACTTCCAGGAGGAAGTCGAGTTCCTCAGCCAGATTTTTCCAAGTACGCTGCAAAAATGAGATAGTGATGTGAACATTATGAATGAAGTATTGTCTGATTAAAAGATGTTTTTTTTTTCTTCATGCGCAGATGGAGCAGCCTACTGTATGGGACGTCTGAACTCAGACTGCTGGTGAGCCGTTTTACTTCATCTAGACTTCCTACAATCCATCTGACTTCAGATAAACCACCATAAATGTTGCATATGTATCAGAATTTTTTCTCTTTTAAATAAGGCCAGACTTTAGCATTGTAAAGTCTGTTTTTTTTATGCCAACGTTTCATAAATGATTAAATTGTTCATAAATGATAATTTTTTTAATTTAGTTCTTTTGGGGGGAAAATAAAAAAGCTCATCATCTGTTGTCCATTTCTGTGGCGTTGTTCTCCTTCCTGTCCTGAAGGTATCTGTTTACGCTGGAGCTGCCGGAGTTCTGGGAGAACAAGCAGGCGGACCAGACACTAGAAGTTCTGATGAGTGACCTCGACCCGGCTGTGATGGACCAGTTCTTCATGAAAGACGGTGTTTCTGCTAATGATGTCACTCGTGTACGATCCGTCCTCTATGCTTCTGCTCTGTAGTGTCATGTGTGCTCTTATTGCTGGATGCTGGTCCATTTACTAGTACCAATGTATCATGTTAGTACTTTATGCACTCCATTTATTTCTTTATTTAGTGAGGTGTCTTTAAGGTTATCTGTGGTGTCTTCACAGATGAGTGGAATTCGTGACCTGATTCCAGGTTCAGTGATTGATGCCACAATGTTCAACCCTTGTGGATACTCCATGAATGGAATGAAAACGGATGTAAGGAGTCATTTAAGGCTGCATGTTTTTGTTGTTGTGAGAAAGTTGCTCTGTGCTCTGCAGCGTGATTGAGGTCGGTTGTCTTTCTAGGGAACTTACTGGACGATTCACATCACCCCCGAACCAGAGTTCTCCTATGTCAGCTTTGAAACCAACCTCTCCCAGACGTCTTATGACGAGCTTATCCGCAAAGTCGTGGATGTCTTCAAACCAGGGAAATTTGTGACAACGCTTTTCGTCAATCAGGTACATTATTACACAACTAATCAACAAAAGATTATTTTTCAAACAGGTACTTCCGCAACTTTTTCCTCATTGCTCTGGAAAAAAAAGGTGTCCTTGTTCCAGTGTAATTATGCATTTAAGTACTGAGTTATATTAATTAACTACATGCACTTACTGGGTTTGGCTTAGGGTTACTTGCATTTGTCTTTGCATAATTAAGTGTTATTATAATAGTAAGTACATGTAACGTGGAACAAGGACACCTTAAAATAAAGGTGATTTTTTTAACTTATTATTAGATATATTATAATACTTGTGAATTGATTGCTATGAATATTTATGTAACATTGAAGGTGGTGTGCAATGATTCCAGCCTCTGGCCTTCTAATTGCAGTGCAGTGCAGTTGTAGCAAAAATAATGCATATGTGGTATAAAATTCTTAACATTATTAGTATTTATAAAGCACATATTCTGCATGAGCATGTTCTACATCCCTAATCCTCCCCAATACCCTAAACTTAACAACTACCTTACTAACTATTAATAAGCAGCAAATTAGGAGTTTATTGAGGCAAAGTCATAGTTAATGGTTTGTTAATAGTGAGAATTGGACCTTAAAGTAAGGTGTGACCGTCAAACTCATTCTTCTGGTTTATCTCGTTCCCAACAGATCTCCAAATGTCGCAGCGTTTTCTCTTCGGCTCAGAAGCTGGAGGGATACCGCGTCCTGGACCGCCAGTCGGCACACTTCAACGACTACAACTTCGTCTTCACCAGTTACACCAAGAATCGCCAGCAGAAGCAGAGCTGAACCTCCGAAATGAAGAAGCGTAAAAAGAAACCGTGTGGCTGGCGGCGTTTGTGCGTGGAGTCTTCTGGCTGTAGATCTTCCCCGAGTTTAACGTTTATGCATACTTGTACCTGTGACGTAGATATCGTGCATGAAAGCTCTTCTCGTGTCTCTGTAGATATTCTAGCCCATTCTTGCTGTGATCTTGAAGTGCATGTAGGGTTCTTGAACATGGCGGTGGTGGTGTGTGTGAGGCATGTCACACCATCATCCCAGTACATGCAATGCTCCCTTCCCTTCCTGCAAGTGTCCCCTCGCATCTCCCACAGACAGGGTTTCCGACCTCACTAGACAAGGACCCTGACACGCTCAGATCCGACGCGAGCTCATCAGTGTGCGAAGAGGTTGGTTGACTTGCATTTCATTTCTTTTAACACACATGGCGTTGGTCATTTTTCGGCGCTCAGCATGTGTTCAGCTCAACTGTGTGTAGCTAGCTAACTACTCTGACAGTGTGTGAAGAAGTCCTGAAAACAAACTTAAAATATTCCTCGTCCATCTTTTAGCCCTGCAGGCAGCTGTGTTTATTCGGTGTGCTAGAGAAGTGAGCGTTGAGTTGAAGTTGAGGAACTTCGATGTCGACAGCCTGCGCTTCTTTTAGGGGCTGTTTTGGAAAACCGTGCTGGTTTCAATAATACAGAGAAGTGAATGTTACTTAACTGTTGCCTTAAGTGTCAACAACATATACTCTGGCTTAGGGTTACTTGCATGTAATTATGCATAATTAAGTGTTATTATAATAGTAAGTACATGTAACGTGGAACAAGGACACCTTAAAATAAAGGTGATTTTTTTAACTTATTATTAGATATATTATAATACTTGTGAATTGATTGCTATGAATATTTATGTAACATTGAAGGTGGTGTGCAATGATTCCAGCCTCTGGCCTTCTAATTGCAGTGCAGTGCAGTTGTAGCAAAAATAATGCATATGTGGTATAAAATTCTTAACATTATTAGTATTTATAAAGCACATATTCTGCATGAGCATGTTCTACATCCCTAATCCTCCCCAATACCCTAAACTTAACAACTACCTTACTAACTATTAATAAGCAGCAAATTAGGAGTTTATTGAGGCAAAGTCATAGTTAATGGTTTGTTAATAGTGAGAATTGGACCTTAAAGTAAGGTGTGACCGTCAAACTCATTCTTCTGGTTTATCTCGTTCCCAACAGATCTCCAAATGTCGCAGCGTTTTCTCTTCGGCTCAGAAGCTGGAGGGATACCGCGTCCTGGACCGCCAGTCGGCACACTTCAACGACTACAACTTCGTCTTCACCAGTTACACCAAGAATCGCCAGCAGAAGCAGAGCTGAACCTCCGAAATGAAGAAGCGTAAAAAGAAACCGTGTGGCTGGCGGCGTTTGTGCGTGGAGTCTTCTGGCTGTAGATCTTCCCCGAGTTTAACGTTTATGCATACTTGTACCTGTGACGTAGATATCGTGCATGAAAGCTCTTCTCGTGTCTCTGTAGATATTCTAGCCCATTCTTGCTGTGATCTTGAAGTGCATGTAGGGTTCTTGAACATGGCGGTGGTGGTGTGTGTGAGGCATGTCACACCATCATCCCAGTACATGCAATGCTCCCTTCCCTTCCTGCAAGTGTCCCCTCGCATCTCCCACAGACAGGGTTTCCGACCTCACTAGACAAGGACCCTGACACGCTCAGATCCGACGCGAGCTCATCAGTGTGCGAAGAGGTTGGTTGACTTGCATTTCATTTCTTTTAACACACATGGCGTTGGTCATTTTTCGGCGCTCAGCATGTGTTCAGCTCAACTGTGTGTAGCTAGCTAACTACTCTGACAGTGTGTGAAGAAGTCCTGAAAACAAACTTAAAATATTCCTCGTCCATCTTTTAGCCCTGCAGGCAGCTGTGTTTATTCGGTGTGCTAGAGAAGTGAGCGTTGAGTTGAAGTTGAGGAACTTCGATGTCGACAGCCTGCGCTTCTTTTAGGGGCTGTTTTGGAAAACCGTGCTGGTTTCAATAATACAGAGAAGTGAATGTTACTTAACTGTTGCCTTAAGTGTCAACAACATATACTCTGCCATATATAACCATTATGGTGAAAGTCAGCCGTTGTCTTCCTTTCCTCAAAATCAAATGGCATTTAACATGAATGTATTAAAAGTAAAAACATTAGTTCGTTGAAACGTGACAATATGATCTATAAAGAATGGATTTTTCTGAATAATGTAGCGAGTGCAGAAGAAGCCATTGAAGAGGGAATGGTGAAGGACCCTGGGGCTGTCCAGCGCAGAGCCTGCTTAATGCACGCCTTTGAATTGAAACGTTTGGACAGACACTTTGCTTTAGTGTGCCGATCGCACAGCAAAGCATTTTTTTCTTTTTCTAAACAAAATGAGTCCTCTCTCTTTTTTTCTACAGTAAGCACACAATAGGCGCGCACTGATCTGAGCATGTCAGGGCTGACCCGGATCATTCCACACCCCACGCCTGCATAAAGTGCAGTTTTATTAATTCCCTTTTTTTGCAGTAGATTTGTACACCTCTCCAGATCATGCTCTCTTTGTGCATTGAGAAAAAAAATGTAAAAAAAATTTCACGTGTGCTATTGCATGCGACTAGCGTACAAGCAGGATGTTTCCGCTTCAGCCCTTTGTAACACTTTTAATTTCTGTTCGTACGACGTAACAAACTTTGCTCATAGGTCCTGAGTGTGATGAGCGGTGGGTGTGGTTTTTACCCTCCCGAGTTACGCAGCTGGTGTAGTTGTGAGGAGGAGGATGATGATGTTTTTGTTACATCTCCTTCGTAGTGGCAGATGGGTTCGTGAAATCTTCTTTACTAGAAGGTCCTGCCGCTGAGAGAATCTGAAAAGGCCAGGTCTCTCTACAGAACGCCAGTCTAGTAACGAATGCGTCTTAAAAGCCTTCTGAAAGGTCAAAGGGCAGCTGGATGTTTACAGTTGTAGTTCAGAGGGAGAAAAAAGACGAAGCAATTAAATTTGATTTAACGGACAATATTGGTGTCAGACGTAGACCACTGCTGGGAGAAATAACATGAGCATGATCGCATATCACACCTAGTATTTTTCCGGTGAAGGGGTGGTGGTTTCAAACATTTTTCTGGTCTTTCTATGTGGGATTTATACAGTATACATGAGTGGAGGGGGACCAAGTATATCTATCTATACATACATACATACATACATACATACATACATACATATATATATATATACATATATATATACATACATATATATATACATATATACATATACATATATACATATATACATATATATATATATATACATATATATATACATACATATATATATACATATATACATATACATATATACATATATACATATATATATATATATATACTACTTTTTTGTTTGTTTTCGGACCCTGTTCTGAGGTGAGGAGTGACCTTTTCAGATGATTTGGACCTTTTTTCCCTCTTTCTACTAGCTCTGCCCAGCCTGTGTTGGTTGGTAAGGAAACTATAGAAAGGATTCTGTCACGGGATTTTCACATGAAGTTGGGAAGGAAGGGGAAACTTTGCTGTTCCAATTCTCTTGCTATTTCCTTGGTTGGTCAAGATGTGCTGAATATATCTGTACTTGATATAAGAGCTTGATGCTTTCAATAAAGTTCATAACTATCAGCTGTGTACTTGTGATTTATTTATAGAGTGTTTGTTCATTGCCCAGAATGCACTGCTGTATATCACTATGATATCTGGCTGGGTTCAAAATGAAAATGTCATGTTTTATTTTATTGTACACAATGTAGGTTTATAGACATTTTATTAAATTTGTTTCTAATTTTTTTACGATAAATGATGACTTTCAATTTCCACACGTTACCTTGTTTTACCTTTCATAATGAAGTTGGTCAATTTCTTAAAGGTGCAATAGGTGATTGTCTTCAGAAACATTTTTTTGTTATGCTGGTTGAAAGTCTCTTCACATCCCGATAGCAATCATTAAGTTAAGTGGTCTAAATGTATTTGTCTGTATTTATATATTCTGTGGAAGGCGTAGGATCAAGAAATGTTCGTCCAATCAAAACGCTCGGTCCGAGCGTTTTAATTGGCTTTCGGGGAACTGCTGATGTAGCCTATTGTAGTAATGTTGTCTCTGGTATTCTGGTCTGTGAGCGTAATTGCAGGGAGAGTGGGATGTTCGCTTTCAGTGCTATCAGGCTAAAGTTAGCATTTTCCAAGATCTGCACCTTGAAGTTTATTTTAACCATATGTTGGCATATATCAAAAGGATTTGTATGTTTCACAGACAGGGCTTAGCTTAAAGGGGTCGTATGATACGATTTCAATTTTTCCTTTCTCTTTGGAGTGTTACAAGCTCTTGATGCATAAAGAAGATCTGTAAAGTTGCAAAGACTAAAGTCTCAAAATCAAAGAGATATTCTTTATAAAAGTTAAGAGTCAACCACGCCTACCTAAAACGGCTCGTTCTAACACGCCCCCACATGTCTACGTCACGATGTGGGAAGATTTGCATAACGCCGCCCAAATGTTCACGCAAAGAATGAAGGTGTAAATTTTATTCTCGCTGTAGTATTGTTGCCGTGTGCTTTGTTGTGAAAGTGAAACTACTTTGTATGGCCTTCAAAAAGAGGACGATATCTGCTTCGTCATGCCTAGAGCTGATCAGTGCTGGTCGCTGAGGAAATACATCAACTTTGCGCTGTGGATCGCCGGATCGGCTTTCACCGTGGACGAAGCAGAGTCCAGCCCGGGGTCGCCACATGTGGTTGCCGCTCCTTCATCGAATCCGCCGGCCGCTCACTCAAGGCCACCGTGTGTGACGCTGTGTGTTTCGTTGTGAAAGTGAAACTACTTTGTTTGGCCTTCCAAAAATGGACA
>NW_015549698.1:1025287-1030108 GCF_001515605.1 Sinocyclocheilus anshuiensis | reverse complement strand
CAGACCGATGAGCTTTGTAAAAATCGACGCGTTTCAGAAAGGCGGGGCATAGAGGAGAAACAGTAATGTACATTATGTGGAAAATAACCACATACTGAACCTGTTTTACTGTTATACTGTTTTTTTAACCTTAAACCACATAAACACATTTCATTACACCAAATAATGTTCTTTTTAGCAACTAAAGGTGGGGTAAGTGATTTCTGGTAGCCAATGTTGACATTTGAAATCACCAAAACAAACACGCCCCTACCTCAAAAGGGTTAGCTCCGCCCCACACATACGTACGCAACCCAGGCAACGATTAGTTCTGTGAAACAAAGCAAAACCAATGTTACACCGTGTCTACACCAGACGGGAGCAGCGCAGTGCGACAAAATACTATAGAACTCATTATAATCAGTGATGCTGTCTACACCATAGATATATATACATATCTATGGTCTACACTGGATGCGGCGCGGCACGACAAAATCCCCGACAGAAAACTGCTGCTGCTTTCTATTCATGACGTATTGACACAAATTTCAAATGATTTTCAAATGTTTTTCGCGTCCAGTGTACTAGACAGACTTTAGCTGTTGCGGCGCAGACACGGTGTTAACTCACCTATCGAGAAGAAACAAAGCAACCTCGGCGTCCGATCGCAGGCCTTCCGTTCCTTGAGTTCTCTCCAGCGCTGGAAAGCTGTTAATGTTAACCAAACTCAATTTTGAAATAGTGATTCAGTGAAGATAAGGAATCACTTTCACGTATGAACTGGTCACCGCAGTGTCCTGACCTAAACCCTATTGAAAGTATGTGAGATGTGCTGGAGTCGACTTTACAGTCTGTAAGAGAGCTGTTATTAGAGCGCACATCCCATTCGACTCTAGCCTGGACAAATCTTGATAGAAATAAATGCTGTGATGTTGCATGATGTTGTCACAGTGCCACAATGAATGCACAATACAATCAAAGCTAAAGGTGGTCCAACAAATAAAGGTTAAATTGCAATGAGGATTGATGTGGTTTGTGCTGACCATGTGATCTGTGCAACAAATTACTGGCTGCCAAGACCAATAATAATTTGCTTGATCTGCTTCTTTATTATATTTGTCATACACTGCCTGGCCAAAAATAAAAAATCATAGTATGGATCTTTAAGATTGAATCATTATTGCAGTGAATAATATGTTTCTGGCATGTTGTATGCTTGGCAACAATTCTTATAAAACGGAGTTAAATTCACTGTAAACCACGGCTTCACGGGGTTTATTGCTTTATTTTAGCCCTAACTGATGCAGTGTGTAGTTTTTATTTCTCAAACAAGCATATCTTAAGTCGTACACATGTCTATATTCCAGGATGACGATACAAAGATTCATCAGGCTCAAACTGTGAAGGATTGGCCACCACAGAGCCCTGACCTAAACCCCACTGAAACTCTTTGGGACGTGCCAGAGTCAGCTTTTAACTGCCTGTGCAAAAAAAAAAAGAGTTGCACACTCTAATATTTTGTTGGACCACCTTTAGCTTTGATTGTATTGTGCATTCATTGTGACACTGTGACAACATCATGCAACATCACAGCATTTATTTCTATCAAGATTTGTCCAGGCTAGAGTCGAATGGGATGTGCGCTCTAATAACAGCTCTCTTACAGAAGTAGAAAGAGCAGTGATAGAAGTGGCCATCTTTTCTCATTGTAAAGGTGCAAAAACACTAAATGAACAAAACTGTAAAAGTGATGAAAAATACAAAAATGTATTTGTTCATATATTTAAATTTAGTTTATTTGTATCACTTTTCTTAATATACATTGCTCAAAGCAGCTTAAAGATGTACTCTTAAATGTTTAAAATACCTTATTTTGATCACTAAAAACACATCTTGTAGCTTTCTCATCCTTTAGTTAAAACAAAAACACCAGTGCATTCAACAGATGTCTTAAGGGAGCGTAATGCCTTATAAGGGAACTATTTTGGTGCCTTCATTTTTTAAAGGTGAAATAGTTACTCAGGACTTTGTACCAACGTGTTTTTTTTAAAGATGCAAGATTGCATAAGAATGCATATTGAGGAATGACCGATGTGTCTTTTTATAACAGATGGTCATTAGTGCTCTGCTCTTGTCCAGGTAAAGTTCTTCTGGTGAAAGTAGCAGCACACAACCAGAGTAGGTTGCATCTCCCTCTGTTGGCTGAAATAATCACCACGTGACTGCTCTGGTAACCATAAGGTTGTGTTGGTCAGGCTTATTTGTAGTGTATTTGTAAGGAGTTACTTTTGTCTTTTTTATACAATCAAACACAACGTGTTTGAGAGCTAAACAAATAAATTCCCAATGAAGTTTTCTTATTGGCATTTTAATTACATAAAGTGATTGTGAAATCACATGTAAAGGCATTATGTTTCAATGGATGCAGATAGTTATTACTTAAAGGGGTCATATGATGCTGCTAAAAAGAACATTATTTTGTGTATTTGGTGTAATGAAATGTGTTTATGCAGTTTAAGGTTCATCTTCACGACATGGCGGCGGCGGCAACAACAATACTACAGCGAGAATAAAAGTTACGCCTTCTTTCTTTGCGTGAACATTTGGGCGGTGTTATGCAAATCTTCCTACACAGTGAGGTAGATATGTGGGGGCGTGTTTAAACGAGGCGTTTTAGGTAGGCATGGACCAGTCTTAACTTTTATAAAGAATATCTCTTTGGGTTTGAGACTTTAGTCTTTGCAACTTTAGGGATCTTATCTATTCACAAACAGCTTGTAACACTCCAAAGAGAAAGGAAAACTTGAAATCGCATCATATGACCCCTTTAAATTTTGGTCTGTTTGCTGAGACATGACAGGCCAGTGGTGTCCAATCCTGTTCCTATATATATATATTGGGTAAAGTAACCCTTGTGTTTCCTGTGAGAATGAAAGTATGTTTATTGGACAGTTTGCAGTTTTATTTTTTGGTGTGTGTTAAGATGGGTCGAGCTGAGCCCAGAGTGCTGCCCCAAGACACCACAACTAATATTGCATCCATCGATGGAGAGGAACATGAACTGTCAGAGTCTTACAGCTCTTTTCACTCGACGGACATTTCAAAATCCATCGTTTCATTGAAGAGATCTTCTCTCTTGACTTTCCTGATAAACATTACATTTGGCTAATGATCCAGAAAATTGGATAGTTGTTTGTTAATGGGTTGCCACTGACATAATTTTTCAGGATACCAATAAATCACTGTAGTCTCAATGTTCAATTTTTTTTTTCTCAAACACTCTTAAGTTTCTCCAATGTGTTTGTCCTAGGCCCAGTTATTCCAGTGCAGCAAGTTTGGCAGTAACTGGTCCGCTCTTTGTGATACAGGATGCATACTGATGTGTTGTTACTTTTAGCTTTGTAGTGACGTATATTATGTAGTCTTTTGGGTGTTAAACCCAAAAACGAAAATTCTGTCATTTACTCTCATGTCACCTTCACGTCATAACAAAACTGTATGAATTTATTCATTTTTTTTCTGTGGAACATAAAAAGACATTCTGAAGACTTTCTTGGTCCATACAATGAATTTCAATCGAGTCTTATGTTGTTTAAACTCCAAAGTTCTTCAAAATGTCTTTTGTTTCACAAAACAAAGAAAAGGAGGGTGAGGCAGGGTTGGGCATGAATTCCTAGCAAACAATAGGTACATTCTTACATTGACATCTACACACATAGTATGACAACAAGAAACATTAAATACCTCTACACAACAAGTGTAAATGAGCTGGAATTGTGGAATTAATTCGTTTTTATTTGCTTCAAAAGTGAAATTCAAATTTGCACAAAAGAGTTAGAATGAAAACACTGATCATGCAAACATTTACCACAGATTTCCAACTTGTTACATGATTGTCACATTACATAGCCCTGTATATGCATATATAAGTATATAAACTAAGCTTTTCTCCCTCCAATGACCTAGCACTGACTAAAAAAATAAATAATCACTGAAATGAAATGACCAGATGAAGTCATTAAATGCGTATTTATGTTTTATGATTTCACTAGAAACTTGCAGTGCCATCAATTTCAACTAAAATGGTAATTTTCCAAAATTTAAAAAGGTCCCGGAGGTTTGTGCGGAATAAATAGACATAAGTGCTCAATTGTGATATACAGTGGGTACGGAAAGTATTCAGACCCAAAATAACAAATGATTTTAGCAAATGGCTGCAATATAACAAAGAGTGAACAATTTAAGGGGGTCTGAATACTTTCCATACCCACTGTATATTCTCTGTGCTTCTGGATAGTGAAGCATAGTGCAGCTTACATATTATCTCAGGAAAGTACCTCTGAGGGAATTTATAAACAATTTCAAAGCTTTATTAATTTGTCATCCCAAATATGTGGGAACACAGTACAGTTTGATTGGTTATTGTGTTTCTTCATAGCTACTGTAATTCAGAATATAAGTAAATATAACTAGCTTTGATTAAAAAAAGGTATATTATGTGCCAATATACCTTATAAACGAATATATAAAACAACACACACAGACTCGTATGTGTTTAGTTTCAGTGTTTCTTTCTGAAAGGAGAAGGGATTTGGGCTGAAAAAGGTTCTCAGGCAGGTCAAGACATGTTTCTGTAAACAAATATCAAAAATAAAACAAGCTTCCTGTATAAAGATGTCATGACAGCGCTCACGTATCAAATGTGTGGATCTTCAACAGTTACAGGGTTAGTTCACCCAAAAATGAAAATGAACTTGCGTTTTACTCACCCCCGAGGCATCCTAGCTGTATATGACTTTCTTCTTTCAGACGAATCCAGTCAGAGTTATATTAAAAATTGTC
>NW_015549698.1:1015264-1024862 GCF_001515605.1 Sinocyclocheilus anshuiensis | reverse complement strand
TGGGGGGTGAACAAAGGCCTCCTGTAGCGAATCGATGCGTTTTTGTAAGAAAAATAACCATATTTAAAACGTAATTATCAATTTAATCTAGTTGTGTCAGCAGTTGTACACAGAAGCAGCTCCAGGCGGATGACGTATGAGGTCGGCTTTGTGCATGCGCCGCTCAGCAGTGAGGAACGCGGAAGCAGCTCCGGGAGGATGACGTAAGATGACATGCTCCGGTGAGTCTCGTGAAAACCAGCGTTTGTTATCAGGAGCAAAGGAAGCAAAGTTTCCTTACTTTAGCAAAGGAAAACCAGTTTCCTCTTGGCTTATATTGAAATCCTCCGACATTCTTCTTTACAAATCCTCGTTTTGTACTTCTAATTCTTGACCGTTGTTTTGTTTTGATCTCTCTGCTGCGCTTCCGCGTTCCTCACTGCTGAGCGGCGCATGCGCTGACCTCATACGTCATCCGCCTGGAGCTGCTTCTGTGTACAATTTTTTTTTATGGATGGGCGATTTTTATTTAACTTGTTTTGGACTGATGCATGCAACACCCGCTGAGTGGCATTAAACAACTTGAAAGATCAAAGACCATTTTTAATATAACTCTGACTGGATTCGTCTGAAAGAAGAAAGTCTTATACACCTAGGATGCCTCGGGGGTGAGTAAAACACTAGCTAATTTTCATTTTTGGGTGAACTAACCCTTTAATGTACAACTGCAATCTCACAGACGAATCAAAAAGGTAAAACACGTATTTACATGCGATATGAATTATCACAAAGACTTGAATTGATCCCATTAAATATTTGGTTATGTCTCAAACGCGTGAGCAGGGTCTGGATGGCACATATATATTGCTGTCGTCTTTCTGTGCTCGCTGATAGCCTTCCAGAGTTTACATAGGACTCCACCTCTGGAAACACAAGACAGGAAAAAACAAACACAATCACACACTACTCGTGACTGTGCATAGCAGAGAAATGTAATAATTCTAGAGCTAATGTAAACAATGCCAGTATACAAAACCACAGCATCACTACAACATTGAATATTTCCTTTAATTATAAAAATGTTTATTAAGAGTGTGCCACTGAGAATATTTACTAAGAACTTTATCATCATAAAACAGAATTTATGTGTGGAGAAGGGCCACGTTTACATCTAAACTAAACAATTAATTTACAAAGAAATGGAATCCAATACACAAATGACAGAATATAACACTCATTTCATTTAGATTTATTCAATAGAAAGTGTTTGTGTGTCTGTCCCACACACACAACGTCTTTTTTTCTTCTTCTTCTTCTAAACAATGAACAAGCAGTTTATGCCACAATTCAATGCTTCGTTATACAAGCTTACATTGCAAAAGACTGTTAATAAATTGCATTCAGGTTTTTTTTTATATTGTTTCAGCAGACACCACACTGCAAAAATAATGCAGAAACTACACACCACAGCAATTTTAATGTGTCACTGATGACTGGATTAATGGCAAATGTATTAAACATGTATTAAAACAGAAAACAGTTATTGTAAATTGTTGTATTTCACAATATTAGTTTTTTTAATATAAATTAGTGCTGTCAAACATCCAAAATAAAGGTTTTTGTTTACATAATATATGTTTGTGTACTGTGTATATTTATTATGTATATATAAATACACACACATTAAGTATATAAAGTATAAATATTTACATGTGTGTGTATGTGTATATATATATATATAAATAATATATAAACATTTTTCTTAAATATATACATGCATGTGTGTGTATTTATATTCACATAATAAATATACACAGTACACACACATATATTATGTAAACAATGGATGCAATTTAATCATTTCACAGAACTAAAATAAATGCATCCTAGTTAAATCTTATTTTAAAAACATAAAAACAATTTTACTGATTCTAACTTTCTGAACAGTAGTGTACTGATTAGAAATAAAACCTATAAATGTCCTTGGCAGTTTTTGAGAAGTTGTAGTAAACATAAGCTTAAAAAAAAAAGACAAATATCAGAATATCAGAAATGTTCACGCACCGTAATCTCAAAGTCTTCAAGTCGTCTCTTGTGACATAATGAAGGATGTCATCAAGACTGTAATCTTCAGATATAATCTGTGATATGGACAGAAAATATGCCATTATCTGTTTATACATACAGCACAGCTTTTATGTTCAGTGTTTGGTGACCAAATTGAGTTATTTTCTGTATATTACCCTCTCTATGGAATCTGCATCGGCCCCGTGGTGTTTAAGCCATTCCAGAAGTCCCTGGTCTCCCTCTCGCTCCAATGAACTACTTGTGCTCATGAAGTGTGCAGGAACATCTGCCATAAACAGAGTTAGACTGTCGTGTTCATCAGGTTAAATATATTCTAGCGTAATGATTTAATACATAGCAAGAGGTGAAATACAAAATACAGAAATGAAAAACAACCATCTGATTAAAGCAATTTTCTCTGCAAATGCAAAGTCACATCACAAAGACGATTGTTATCTATGATGATGTTTTTTCTAATTAACTTATGAAATGAGTTAAGACTTTCTCACGAAAGCTGCTCATGTAGATATGATTTCTACAGCAAAGTACCACAGAGCAGTATCACATATATGTGACCCTGCAGCACAAAAGCAGTCTTAAGTCGCTGGGGTATATTTGTAGCAATAGCCAACAATACATTGTATGGGTCAAAATGATAGATTTTTCTTTTATGCCAAAAATCATTAGGATATTAAGTAAAGATCATGTTCCATGAAGATATTTTGTACATTTCCTACCATAAATATATCAAAACTTTATTTTTGATTAGTAATATGCATTGCTAAGAAGCTCAATATTTAGATTTTTTTGCACCCTCAGATTCCAGATTTTCAAATAGTTGTATCTCAGCCAAATATTGTCCTATCCTAACAAACCATACATCAATGGAAAGCTTATTTATTCAGCTTTCAGATGATGTATACATCTCAATTTCGAAAAATTGACCCTTATGACTGGTTTTGTGGTCCAGGGTCACATATGTGATTTGTGAGTACAAACTACCAGCTTTAAACAGTTTTTCTGCGATCGATGTTGACACTCGCAGGTCATTTATATTCAAGACTGTTTTGTCTTTTCTCTCTTCGATCTTTTTAGTTGCAGTCTGGAGCTTGAATAGCATGTGTGTGTGTGAGTGTGTGTGTATTAGATTCACCAGCAGGCCCGGATCGACTCTTCAATAGTTTGATCTCTTGTTCTCTCTCCTCCAGCACTTGCTGTAAGATGGCCTGATACTCTCTCTCCTTCTCTATTAATTCCTCCAGCAGCCTAGAGCACACAAACCAACACAGTCATGTGCAAGTCTATAACTTTAGATCATGACGGAATTTGTCTGGAGTGGTTAAACGTATGACTTAATGCAAATAAACACACAAGTGTACTAATCTATATGTCGACATAAATGGCTTATATTTGTTTGTATGTTTATATAGCACTCGTCGAGCAATTGTGAATGCCAGAAAATTCGCTCCCAGGCTCAGGACATTCCCAGGATTCAAACTTGAACGTGATTGAATGCGAGCCAGATTCTGTAGGATTTGTCATAGTGATAACATTTATTCTGCCACTATTTGACCGATAACATACACAATGCAGTTGTTTGTGCGAGAACAACATAAAAATGAATGAGCAGGGCTACTCAATAAATACATTAGATTTCACATAGTCTTTATGGGAAAAATGCCACTTCATCTTTATGGGATCACATGTGACCCTGGAGCACAAAAGCAGTCTTAAGTCGCTGGGGTATATTTGTAGCAATAGCCAACAATACATTGTATGGGTCAAAATTATACATTTTTCTTTTATGCCAAAAATCATTAGGATATTAAGTAAAGATCATGTTCCATGAAGATATTTTGTACATTTCCTACCGTAAATATATCAAAACTTAATTTTTGATTAGTAATATGCATTGCTAAGAACTTCATTTGGACAACTTTAAAGATGATTTTCTCAATATTTAGATTTTTTTGCACCCTCAGATTCCAGATTTTCAAATAGTTGTATCTCGGCCAAATATTGTCCTCCTATCTTAACAAACCATACATCAATGGAAAGCTTATTTATTCGGCTTTCAGATGACGTATAAATCTCAATTTTAAAAAATTTACCCTTATGACTGGTTTTGTGCTCCAGGGTCACATATGGGATCTGTGTGAATGAGCAAAATCCCCGGATTACCAGAACAATTTTCTCAGCACTTTTCCAGAATCTCTGTATGAAAGGAGCTCATGTTCAGAGTGAATTTGTGTACTCCAGAAGAACATTTAACTGCTCTACCATTGTTTGGGGGCCAAAACTAAACAGAATATTTTTTTTAATGAAATACAGAAAATGTAGAAAAAAAACATTGTAGGCTTTTGGTTCGATTCATAAGAAATAATCAACAGATTAATTGATTAACAGAGAATTATTGCTAACAGTCCTATCTCGATGTGTTTAAAATCGTGGAAGCGAGAGCAAGATTTGAGAGCTACAGTGGAATAATGACTTGGGTCTGGGTTTGTTCTTCACAAATAGCTATCGAATTACTTCAGAATGCCTGGAATAAAGCAGGAGTCATATGGACAATCTATGTGATACTTTATGGTGTTTTAATGACATTCTTGGGGTGTGACAGACCCATTAACCATTCACTTTAATTATATACAAAAAGTAAAACTAACCCCTACACCACACCGCAGTCAGAGGAGTCTTATTTGCTGACTGGCATTATTTGTTACAGATCATCAGAGTCTGTCACTATCATTCGCATGTGTACAAATTCACCCAATGCTGTATATTAGAGCTGCAAATAAAATAAAACACCAGCACTTACCTCTTGGTTTCTAGCTTCATGTGACCCAGCTCCATGCTAATCGATCGCTGAGCGCTCTGAGACTCATGGGAAACTATTGAACTGAGCGTGCTCACTCCAGATGTGGCCACAGTGTCGTCATGATGAGCGATAGGTGGCGCTATATCTTTAAGGGGAACTGTGTCGTCATCAATGTCCTCTTGCTCAGCGGGGTCGCTCTCAGACGCCAGCGTGAAGTGTGTCCGCAATTCTGAGAGTGAACAAACACACACATCAAATCAACGGTTCCTGGAGCCTCCCCAGGGCTGCACATTTTGGATGTAATTTACTGGACACAACCAGGTCAGATCACAGTAAGCTGAAGAGTCAATTCAGTTGTGTTAAATAAGGGGACATCCAAAATGCACAGCACTGGGGGCCTTCAAATTCCCTGCCATAAATGAACAGCAGCCAAGAAAATGGATTGTTTTAAATAGAAACCGTTGCTGTTTACCAGGTACTAATATGATGATGGCAGTCTGTACAGCCTTTCGAATGATGTTATCCAGAGCAAACATCCAGTGCGGCTTTATGTTGTGGTTATGCAGGACTTTATTTACCTGGAGAAACACAAAATGCTATTCCCGTTTACTATAATGAACTTTAGGAGTTTTATTGAATTGAATTCACACTTAAATTTGAACTTCAGGGAAAAAGTCATTATTGAGTTTTTCAAGTCTACATAAAATGGCATTCGCAACACATTTTAATACCATAATGTGATCACTTCAGGTGAAGCATGAAGTAACAAAATAGGGCAGGATTTTTATCAATTGACGCTTCGCAGGGAGCTTGAGTGACAGGTGATCTGACCAATCATAACGCTGAATCCGCCATTTCTGTCCGGCAAACAAACCAGACAGGAGAGTAGATTAATGTGGGTGGACTTAAACTTGAAAAACGGTGTGTACTGATGTCTTTCCACCAATACCTTCTGATGTTCATTCATGTTTATTTCATGCTTTAAGCCACTTGAACTGAGCTGCTGAGTCGCTACAAGGTTCTGTCGCAACACATTAAAGAGCCACAGAGCAGTATTTATCGTTTAAATTTCTTTAAAAATGATCAAATTTGAAAGCTAACACTTTGTTTCGTACCAGAAGGAACCTGCTCTGTTTTGTCTGTCGGAGCGTTGTCAGTGTCTTCCTTGCACCACGATGTATTTTTCACTGTGTGTGGCGTGACACAGCAACATTAACTGGGGGGGGGGTGTCTTTGCGAAGGGCCAATTAAGGTGCGATCACATTTACAGTTGCTCTGTGAAATTTCGCCTGCAAATTCCATTCATTTCAATAGGAATCTGTGCGATTGGGAGTTTCGCACAAGGGCAAAAAAGTTCCCCATGCAGATTTCATTTAGATTTCGTGAATTTGCTGCATTGATCGTAGGGTTGGGTACTGAAACCCATGTAACCGGTATGTACTAGAACCGAATCAGAACGCAGATTTCCGTGCCACTTAAATGCCTGAGCGATCGATTGAAATATTTGTCCTGGTTCTCCGAAATGGACGTAAGAAGCATGGGCGTCGCTAGGCCATTTTTAGTGGGGCTATTGCAATTAGCTCCATAAACTGTACACAAATTCGTGATCGCCTCAGAGTCAGTACCCTTTAAATTTGATATGAAACCAGCGGCAGACTTAGTCTCCTCCCCGTCTTTCAGCGCGCTCTTCAATCCGCAGACTGCGCCGGCGCAACACGATCGGACTCAAACATAGGACACAAGGTGTGTGTTTATCCATAGATTGTTATAATATCTGTATCTGTGCAGTTCTTTGTCATAAATACAGTTTGCAAAAGGTCACGAGGGAGCAATCGGTTTCCCATCTACTGTAAAGTTTTCGCTGCATTCATCCCACATCACACCACAGCTGTTTCCTCCAGCGAAAATCTAGCCTTTAACACATATGAACGCATACTTTATAAAACGATCATATTGCTATTTTCATTTGAAATTTTAATATAAAACATATTACAGTGCATGTGGCATACCATACAGTCATTCACAGACCTGATTAAAGACAGCACTCAGTCAATTCACTCATTATAACTAAATATCAGAGGGATTGACAGAGATACAGTAGAAACATTATGTGTGGTTTTGTATTAAATATTGTTTTGTATTAAATAATGACCCAGATCGTGAAATACATTTATTAGCCTTAGAGTAAGGGAAGCACAACTCGGGGAAATGAGAGCATCCGAGGAGCATGTGAATGCTATGTATATTTATTTTAAATATTTTTAATGTTCTTTAATGTTATCCATCGTTTTTTTTTTTTGTGGCTCTTTTTTTTTTGTAAGTATAGGTTCAGGCACCGTTTAGGCACCGTTACCGTTTTAAAAGTATCGATTTGGCACCGGTATCGTAAAAAACCCAATCGATACCCAACCCTAATTGATCGACAGAAAGCTGCTTGGTTTGAAAGTGACTTCTGCATGAACAGTGCTTTATACATCGCTACACTACTGACGTTTTTTTGACTATGAAATTTGGGCAATATTTGTGAGCGCAGTTCATCAGATGGCTTTGGCTAGACACTCACCGCATCCTGGAAGCTGAAGAGCGCCACCTGGAGTTGGCTGATCGCTGTGCTGTCAAAGTCAAGCTCTAGTTTGAGCTGAGAGAGGGTGCTGGCAATTATGTTTCTGTCCGCCATCCTCACAAAATCTCCCAGACTTGTAACCAGTGTGGAGACATGCTGATGCTTCAGTTTTGTCTCCTCAGACCCCTGTATTGAGACAGAAAAGGGACACAAAGCACTTAAAGATTTCGTAGGACTGCATGAACACAATCTTATAAAAAATAATAATTTCTCTGATGTAGGGCTGCAACTAACGATTATTTTGATAATCGATTAGTTGGCCGATTATTTTTTCGATTAATCTGATCTTTTTTTCCCTTTTTTTTTTTATTGACAAAAAACACTTCCACATTCTTCCCAATGTCCTTTAAACAATCATGTCAACTGAATGCTATGAAAACAGTGCTTAACAATTTATTAGACCACCTGTCATAATAAAGAGAAAACACAAATATTTTAGGAATCTGTCAAAAAAATGTTTAAATCAAAAAATGTTATTGTCATTTATTGGGCAAATATCAAACTAAGTAGGCTAGTATTTATTCACATATTAACAAGAATGTCCTCCTATGCCTTCCATAACAGCTTGCATTCTTGCTGGCATTGTTTAGGTACTTTTTGACTGTAATTGGGTATCTGAGAAAAAAAAACACTATAAAGTGACTATTTTCATAGATAACAGCAATAATTATATTATAGCATAGAAATAGTCAACTACTGTTACTAAAGAGCTTATGCACATTAAGCTAAAAAATTATTATAATCACCAATACTGTTAGTTTAGAGCAGCAGTGGCACAAACCTTACATAACTTGTTAAAAAACTTACATACATTTTTTTTTTTTAATTGTTAGGCACTGTATTGAATATAGTTTAAATCTCTACATTAAAAATTAAAATAATAATAAATATAATAAGGACGAATAAAAACATAAACTCAGTGTGTTAACCAACAGGTAAGAGTAATGTTCTGCAGGGACACGCGTCCACTTTGATCGACTAAAGGCGACTATGAAGCGTCTGATATTTATATTCAGAATTACACGCTGTATCCCTTTACAGTTCCTACTCTCATAAAATACGTGCACTACATGTTGACTTTTAAACCTCATTTAAAAACCTTATTTATACCTTTTAAATATCAACAACAGATATTGCAGCACAATGAATGTTTTTGCGCTGAGTATTAACTTAATTGTCTCCTCTCTACTGTGTTGTACCGTCTGTCCGCGCCGGCGCTCATTCAGTAAAGATTTACTATCAGAACGGACCTTTTTGCAAAAGTGGAAGTGCTCCCGTGAATTTGTTACATTTACAGATAAGGATATGACCGTCAACTGAAAGTTTTTGCGCTGAGGACGAACATGCATCTGTCAAAGCGCCTGACAGGGCAAGCCATTACGCAAATGCATTAGCGTAAAGCTTAAAATAAAGAATTCTCATGTTTTGGGCAGCTTGGATCATGTACTTCTCCCGCAGCATCTCATTCTGTTTCCTCCACTACTTTTTAGATGCATTTTGTCCATAGAAATGCGCTATTCAGTGCTGTAATTTGACGCGACCGGCTGAAGTTGGATGTGCACCGTGGGCAGACCCGACTAATCGGAAATGAGAATCGTTGTCGATTATTTTCATTATCGATAATAATCGATTTGATCGATTAGTTGTTGCAGTCCTACTCTGATGTTGTACTTGCACTAATTCCAGGTAAAAGAATCATGTGCAGCAGAGTGACAACATTTACAATGCATCTCATTGCTTTTATAAAAAAGGTTACCATATAATGAAAATGTTAAAGACATTTCAGCAAAACGTTTTTACAAATTTATTATGACATTCGTGCACTTATGCATGCCTCAAAAGAGGGCTTACAATGACTTACAAAGATACATAACAGCTACAAGTGTATGCACTACTTGCTTTATGCAAGCACTATATAGGTACTTATATTATATATAAGTACCTATATAGTATTATATGTACTTATATTATATTATACTATATATTATACTTTATCGACACGAATTGATACAATTGAAACAACAAACAGCCACCCACAAATAGTCTATAAACAAAGCATCAGGCTGTCTTTGAGTTCACATGAACAACGGTTAAAGTTACTCGTCGTCAGG
>NW_015549698.1:1012245-1015018 GCF_001515605.1 Sinocyclocheilus anshuiensis | reverse complement strand
GGTGTATGTTTGTAGAGTAATTTACAACAGCTTTGAACGCAGCTCAGCCAATCAGAATCAAGGACCGGAACTCTCCGTTCTGTAAGAATACTTATGGCTCGTTTTGCTGTCATTCACACAAGATGTTGTTTTCGGGTTCACCTGTGTGAGCGCTTCTAGCAGGTGAAGCACTATTTTCTCTCGGTCCTCAGTCAGGATTCGGTGTAAAGTCGCTCTCCTTTCACTGTCTTTCCTCAGCATGAAGAAACCAGAGTCCTTCTCTTCTGGGGAAGGTGGTGCGCTGTGGTCTTCAAAGTTCTCCACAGGAATACTGCAACAATGTGTGGAGGAGTATACTTTTACTACTAGATTTACTACAAGTAGATTCACTCAATGCAAAAATGCAAACAAAAGCACGCACATCATTCTCAAATGGGTGCGCGACTAAAAAACAAGTAGAAAAATTAACTGTAAAGTCGGCAACACCAAAGAATGTTTGACGTTTCGAGCATGCAGGCTCTTCGTCAGCCGCCTTTACATTTAAGTTTTCTACTCAATGCAAAACAAATGGTACACTGCAACATAATAGGGCATTATCTACGCTGGAATGAATCTTCATACTCTCTGCTGACCTCAGGAAGAGGGAGCGGTGACCTTTGACCTCTCTCTCGCTGTAGCACTTGGTGCTAGGCTTGAAGCTGAAGGGGTTTGTGCAGAGCTCATTGTCAGGTGAGACAGATCCATATTCGCTGCTGCTGCTGGTGTCCTCGACCACAACGGGAACGGGAAGAGATATGCTACGCAGATACTCTACAAGACATGACCAGCATAATGTCCCTTCATACATCGCACACTCTCCTGAAGCATAGTTCTGAGCATAGAAAAGCTAAACTAAAATGACCAATGATCATTTTCAGTTGACCTTGCATCTTTTGCACATTGACTGAACTTAAATATTAAAAAAAGTCAAATGAATGAACATGACTAAATATGAATATAAATATTGACTACATTTACAGGAACTTTTTTTTATCAAAGACAAGACAAAAAAAAAATAGGTATAATATATTAACGCTGTTCATATGCAAAACAGACAAGACTCACCAGGACCTGGTGTAAGAGCTGCAAAGAAGATGAGAAGACATAATTCACAAAATAATCAGCAGAGAGGGGGGAAAAATTCCATAATAAAACAAGGGAGGCAACACAGCGATGGAAACTATATTTTTCTTTCTTTTTCAGCAAAGAGCAGCTCTTAATTTGCTTTGAATCTGAACACAGTTCAAAACGCTGCTGTGTGTTTTCAGTTCAACGATAAACATTAAATAGGCATTACAAAACAAAAAAATTAAATTGATCAAATTAAATAAAATACAATAAAAATACACCAAAATTGGTAACAGAGTTGAAAGTAACGAAACTAAAATTCATTTAGTAGCCTAAATTATCCAGCCACTCATTCTGGCCTATTTAGTTAGGACCAGATATTAATGTATTTACCATAAATAAAAGATAAATTGATCTCAATAATTTTGGTAATTAATTTTTTCATAAATTCTGTAATTAAATACTAAATTCTGAAATTAATATTTACTTGTTACCCCATCATGTTGTCCAAATGATTTTGGGTGTAACAATTTAAAGTAGTGCAACATTTTCTAATGGGAGAAAATTAAGCAGGTGAAATCTCTGACATATGTAAATATGTTTTGCCATTGTTTATTAAATGATCTGAAAATTCAACAGTTTATGCCAAAATCTGTATTACTTTAGTCATTGGAAACAGCCAAGAGAGTCATGTCCAAAATAAAAACTAAAAGCAGTTTTAATAAGAAATAAAAGCAGTTGAAAGCGAGAGGGCATTTCTCATTAGTTTAATCTAACATATAATAGATTCCTTTTATTTGTTCCCTATTCATGGAATGTACCAACTGAAATCATTGCTTGGTATAAGGGGTAATGCCTATATAACACACACACTAGGGCTGTCAAAAAACAATTCGAATTTCGAATATTCATCGAATTTAAAATAAAAATCCACTTCCACACACGTTGCATTCGAATTTTAGATGTGCGTCAGGCAGCCTTATCAGGGGCGCACGAGATGCGATGACGATGTAAGTGTCATTGCATTATAATGTTTTTGTTAGCCTATCCAGTTGAAGTCACTAGATGCGGCGCTGCAGCGTTGTTCATTAAAAATATTGCGGGAAAAGAGAACATCAATGCGGAGATGATCTTGTTTACATTAAAACTGAAACCAAGCCGTTCACACAGAACGCATATTTCATGCATTTTCTAGAGGGATATCTATCACCATTGCACTCGCGTCTCGCACAAAAGAGCCGCATGTTTAGAAACCATGTAAAATTAATGTAAGTTCAACTTTGAAAAAAACATATCTCGAAACTTTATGGCGGGTTTTTCCCCATCCGACTGCATCTCATGTTTTTAAATGAAAAATGTACTCTGTGTGATTGGCTTTCGGTCCTTTGTATTAAACTATACATACATACATGATGTTGTTTTGTTTATAGTTAAGCAACTTAATTATAATTTGTTTATAAACGATTTTAAACATTATGCACTTTTTTTCCCAAAGATGGTCATGTTATCTTATGCTTTGAATAAACGTGCATTAGTAATATTTTGCGCGATGCGTCCTCTTGTGGCCTCAGGAGAGAAGTCAAAAGCTTTTCTTCACCCTAACTGAAATTATGCATTTTAAATTCGAATATAATTCGAATTTTGATCATATTTAAGTACAAAATTCGAATTTAGTTTTTCAGCCATT